>NW_022989863.1:64139-111639 GCF_902827175.1 Gymnodraco acuticeps
GACATACGAGAGGAGAGAGCGAGGAGAGAGAGAGAGAGAGAGAGAGAGAGAGAGAGGAGGAGGAGAGGAGAGAGAGAGAGAGAGAGAGAGAGAGAGAGAGAGAGGCTTCCGCTCGTTTCTCCCGTGTTATTCTCCAAAGTTAATGTAAACTTGAGTAATGTACTTCATTTGAATGTAATAATTATGTTGGTGGTTGTTTGTGGAAGCTCCAGTGAATGAGCATTAACTGAGTTTTAAACATCACTTTAAATGTAAGATCCCCATAGGCCCCGCCCACTCGATCGGATCGGCTATCGGTCGATACTGATTCCGGCGATCGGCCCCAATATTGGCGATCAGAGCATCCCTAATAAGTACACAAATTAAGACACAGCAATGGTCATTCTTGGGTTAATTGCAGCAGAGCAAAATAATAAAGAAAACGAACTTGTGTAGCATGCCATGTTGAAAATGCAAGAGGATATATCAATAATGCTTATTCAGTATTCTTCCCCATTGAGGTCAAATACTGTCACAGAGGATGAACTGTGCTTGGAATAATAACATGTCTTCAGAATCCACAGTGTTTATAACACCTTGTAAAATATTAATGCTGAGGAGGATTAAAATGTCATATTGGTAGGGTGGGCTAAAGCAGACTGGTGGGTGTCTGCTGCTGAAGGTGTGACTGTTGACTTCGCATGACTTATTGATCACCAGCAGTCACCAGGGGCTCTATTAACCATGCCTCTTTAAATCATTTCATTAAAACCAGATTTAATTTCCATGATAAAGACATTTTATACAACTCATTCTATAGTTGCCCAAAGTGACCATGGTCAAATCTCCATACAAGATGAATGGATGAGAATATGTGATTTTCTGGACTTTTATATATTTGAATATATCTGAATGTATCAGGTGCTTCCTATCATACAGTATCAACGTTTTATCAATTACTGTTTTATAAAATTGACCATTAATATATGTCAATGTCACAAATTAAAACATACACCCTGATTAGGATCACAAACCAGCTAAAAAACAGCTCCGTTAATTAATACAAATGTAAGGATGTGTTTAAAAAGGTACATTTACAAAGATATGCACACAGATTTTTATTTATGTCTACTTTGTGCTTTTATGAAGAGAAAATGCAAGCATAAAACAGCCAGCACATGCCATGATTTAACACACCTTAAAAAGGTTAATGAAAGCTTTTATGATAGTCTCTTAAATCTGTCTTTTAAAAACAAAACAAGGCTGAAAATAGAAGCTACTAAATTACTTTAAATCAAGTCGGTTACAAGTAAAACACTGCAAGAATATATGCACCTAATATATGATTCACCTATTAAATAAAGGACACCTTTGGGGATATGTGCATTAATATTGAACATATACAAATTACACCGCAGAGGCTCTACTCAACAATAAATCAAATGTCTATAGACGCAGCCTTAGCAGGGTTGGTCGATATGGAGAAAATGAAATGTCATCATATTTTGTGACAAATACTTCAATATTGATAAGATATAATAGTGTTTTCTGAAAGCACCATAGTTAACCCTACACAATGATTACTGATAAATAATCCTCAGTAATGTCGATGTAATGACCATGTGGGTAAAGGCAAATAATAGAAGCCTTATACTGGGATGCAGCCTTTGAGTTATTACAATTTCCAATATCTAAGAAATAATAAGTATCATATCTTGATATCGAAATAATATTGATATATTGCCCAAAATAGCACACAACTGATTAGAAATTATTAATAAACAACCACCATTCTCTGTGTGCTATCACTAGAATTAACCAGAAACAGGACAAAACGTCTTATGTTACACACAAATAATAAATAAAGTCTGCTGCAACAAGCATTAGTAGTGTATATAATCTTGTTTTTCTTCTTTCTTCTTCTTACACATGTTAAATCAAAAAGAGAGCAGTTTTACAGTGTGGTGCACATTACAGTGTGTTGTTGTACTCACCTGTCTGCAGGTATTAGTCCTCCTCAATCCATTCTGCTGCAGGTTCACCTGACTCCAGGCTACTCCCGATGCTAACGTCCGCTCCTGCCTGCACTCTTTAAAACGTTTTCAAACATGTTAAACTGAACGAGCTCTGCAGACACACTGTGTGTCGTCACAAACAGCAGACAGTCCTCATACTCCTCACTGAAGCTAAGAGTGTGTCAGTGACAGCAGAATTTAGCATTAGCATGTTAGCCGGAGCTAGCATGAACCTGTAGGCCGCACCTGTTTGATTTGCGTCACAAAGCGTGATGGGTGGATGGTGCACAACCAGTGACATTTAATGAAGATGAAACACTTTTCAACTCTTTATTTTTTCACCAGTTAAAGGTACAATAATACAACAATACATCTTTAAATCCAAAATTGCTTTTTTCCCCTAAATTATATTGCACTTTTTGTTTTACTCCTGAACAGATGCTATTTCAAATGTAGAATTACAATAATGTTTTTCAGGAGTAGCGGCAGCCTAACGTTTATTAAAGTACGTAGTAATTAGTCTTCATTTGTACTTATGCACATTTAAATTATATATAGCCTAAATTACATGTAAAATATTGTATTTATAAAAAATAAAGAATAAGTTGAAGTATTCCTAAACATAAAACACACAAAAATGTCTGTAAAGTGACTACATTTAATGTTATTTCCAATCCTTCCAACTCCTGAAAACTATTCCCTTTATATTCTGTAAATATTTATTTTAGACACTCTCCTTCTTTCACAATAATGTGAAATGAGACCTTGAACTTGCATACTTACTTTGCAATCTTAAACCATTTGAGGAATTCAACATATAATTGTCTCAGAAACAAGGTCAAACTCGTCACTAAGGACATGTATCAAGAAATGTTTCTCCACTAAAACTGTCTCCTTCTCTCTAATAAGCAGCCGTCCAGTGACTGAAGCTCTCATCTCCCATCCTTAATTAGAAGAAAGAAAATGCTCGTTAGGACAGAAGTGTGACTGACTGAAGAGACAGCAGACAGGTGTTCTCCCCTGAGCTTTGTCTGTCTTTAAGTCTGTCTCTCTCTCTCTGTCTCGCTCGCCTCTCTCTGCCCCCATTAGCCTCCTTCACTGCTCTGTCTCTGACAATTAGCGCCATGACTTCATCCACTAATGGTTATGAGAGGAGCTGACAGGACATCAGACTGTGGTGAGTCCTAAAGGGACGGAAACCTTCTGCCTGTCTGGGTTTCTGTCCGTCTCAGTTTCCCTACGCAGTCCTTTGGGTAGATTGGAGGGATTGCATGTAGGCATTTTTCAGCAGATGATCACTGAAAGCTTAATATAATTAATTAGGAAGCTAATGATGTATGTCTATAGGATAAGATAACACAAGAAAATGTCAGATGTTAAGCAGCAACATGAATTAGGGTGAAACACGGGACAAGTAGAATTAGGTGAAGCTGTTTTAGACAAACATGAGTAATTTTTGATATAAAAAATATATAAATGTCTGTGTGCAAGTCCATTAACAAGTCCTGCTTAAAGTCACTTACAGTATATACCTAATATTTCTGTTTCACTATTCTAATGTTATCTTTTCAGCATTTTGGCTGTTACTTAATTTTCCCATAGTCAGTAAAGCCAGTGAAATGTAACCTGTAACTGTTTTGACCATCAAAAACAGAAAAATTGAATAAACAAGCGTATTAAATAAAAAATTATAGTAATTGTGACGCTTGTCTGGAAAATAAATGAGTAGATTGCAGGACATACTGTTGTAAAATACATTATGTTCCAAGACTGGATATAAGAACTGCAAAAATTGGATTTAGCTGTAAAGCCATGCAGCGAACCATCAGGCCTTATTCGTGTTTTTAATGAATGTGGCAGGCACTTTGAATTAGGATTTGTTTACGTTTTGATACAGAAATATGTAAAAGGTGGAGGAAGCTTAAGGGAAATCCCCACAATGCCTTTCTTCTTTGAGCTTTTGTTCATTCCTTATTTTGTAACAACGTCCAAGTGCCCTCAATGTCGGCCAATAAAAGAGCCTGGTCCGTGCAATCAACATTAATTAGATTCTATTTGTTGACACGTTGCTTTGCCTCTGAAGCAATCCTGTTTGGTCCATCCTGCCGGTGTGTGTGTGTGTGTGTGTGTGTGTGTGTGTGTGTGTGTGTGTGTGTGTGTGTGTGTGTGTGTGTGTGTGTGTGTGTGTGTGTGTGTGTGTGACGTACAGAGAGCAACCGGGAGGAAGGAGAGGCTGATGGATTGGCTGAGGAAAAAGCAGGGAGAAACAAAAAGACAGCACATCTATAAGTGTGTGTGTGTGTGTGTGTGTGTGTGTGTGTGTGTGTGTGTGTGTGTGTGTGTGTGTGTGTGTGTGTGTGTGTGTGTGTGTGTGTGTGTGTGTGTGTGTGTGTGTGTGCAGGAGTGTGTGTGCAGGAGTGTGAATTGATTTTCAATAACACTGACTGTGTCCATGTGTCTGGGAGCGGTGCCCAAAGAGCATCAAACTGTTCAGCTGTGACCGACCTTTAGCTTTAGCTGCACACTCGTAAACCAAGCGATACACAAACATAGAATAATACACTTATAATAAATAAACAACAAAACAATAACTGCTTTTAGGTATTTACTTATTTTTGTAGTGGAATAATTGATAAATTGAAAACGACTATACTACCATCTGTTACCATTGAGCAATTCAGCATACGCATGTTTCTCTCAAACCGTACATGTTCATTTGTGATATTGTTGGACCAGGGGTTATTTGTTGATAGATTGTGTGCCGTGTCCCTCACATTTCACTGTACCATTGATCATTCTCACTGTATGGCTGGGTCAATACCAGGCTGTTTGCTCATTAACGCCTCTATCTGCAGAGATCTTAATTCAGTCGACTCAGCACTCTGCAGATCAGTGGAGAAAACTACTCTGAGGTAATTCACTGTTTTCAGATTGTATTGACTGTTTGTGTAGATGCAGCACACGGACACTATAGACACTGAGATTGGGCTGAGACAAAGAATTGATCCCAAGCTAGAGATAACATCGGGAGGAATAAACAGAAGGACATGTTATTTAAGACAAGATTTTAGAGGTACAACTGGAGTAATTTCGTAACATAAAAGTTGCTTATTGGATCAGATTAGAGGATTTAGTAAGTCTAATAACAGAAAGGACTTTTTTAATAAGCACAGTTATGCTCAGACTAAACTGTTAAACCAACATTATCTTAGGTTGAGTCTTCTGTCATTAGTTTAGTATGTGTGTATTTAGATTTATACACGTGTGTCTTCAAAGGTTGTTAAAAATTGATCAACAAGGGTCATGCTACTGTATGCTACTGTATGCTACTGTATGCTACTGTATGCTACTGTATGCTACTGTATGCTACTGTAAGCTACTGTATGCTACTGTATGCTACTGTATGCTACTGTATGCTACTGTATGCTACTGTATGCTACTGTAAACTTCTTTTTAAAAAAAGCAGATTTATAATAACAAAGGTTGAGATTACCTGTTGGTTAAAAATAATGCAAAAAGTCAAAAATAAAGAGTATCTTTGACCAAAACACTGCGAATACCAGCTCTATTTAAGCCTATTATAATGCATCATGGACATCTAGTGGGGGATTGAATAGATATATATATTTATATAATAGAAAGGTTTCTCATTGGATACACTTAGAGGAGCATTTAGTGTGTCTAATAACTTAAAATAGTTGCTTTATAGGCTCCGTCATGCTTAGAATAAACTGTTGAACCTTCATTATCTGTTATCTATCGTAAAGAAGCATTTGTTCTTCCTTAGAAGGTTGAGATTAAAAATGTAAGTGAAGTAGAAAACAAATGATGAGTGTCTTTGAGCAAAACACTGCATAGATACCAACTCCATTAAAGCTAATAATAATGCATAATGGACATCTAGTGGGGGTTTAAATAACTTACTTACTTGTGTTAGAACAGTAGATGGCACTGTAGTGCAACTTAAAACCACTTTACTATTAAGGAAACAGTCCAGTATGCTTGAGTAAACAGTGTGGTAAAATAAAACGAGTCAAAACTATACATATGAAGTTCCTATAAGTGTTTTTTTCTTATCCTTCCTGGGTCAACAGGTTGGCTTTACCCGGTCAATTTGTTTCATTATCCTCCATCGTCTTCCTGTCAGTCTGGCACTTATTGAGGCAGTCTTCACACAGGATGCTTTCCTTCACCAGGCAGAGCTTCTCGATATTAATGGGATTGATTGGATTTATCCTCGGTGACGATGGGGTTCCTGTCCAGGTTGACCCGCTCCAGTTTGTCCATCCTGGAGATGCAGAAGGGGACGCGGGTGAACTTGTTGTCGGAGAGGCCGATGTGCCGCAGCTCCTGCAGGGCGGAGATGGAGGAGGGCAGGTTGTTCAGCTGGTTCATCCCCAGGCTGAGAGTCAGAAGCTTCTTCAGGAGACCCATGGCACTGGGGAGGCTGGACAGGCGGTTGTTGCACAGGTTCAGGACCAGAAGGTTCTGGAGACGGCCGACAGACGCAGGGAGCTCCTCCAGCTGAAGTCAGAGCAATAACACATTCTGTATTACATCCCAATTACACTTGTATCAGTTACAGCTATTTCCTGGGCTTTGTGATCTACTTTTTCTGTTCTTTTATGTTGCAACATAAACATTTGTAAAGAAAATACCGTGAATAAAAAAGAAAGGAAAACGTATCCATCTCAAAAAGTCATTCAGTTTCTCATTAAACACTGTGGCATGGACAGGTCACGCAACAAAAGCTCCATTACCAACTGCACAACTTTGTGGTTCATTTTGATGACATAATAAGAGTTTGCCACAATTCTGTTTGAAGTACTCTATAAATACCAAAATACTATTAACAATCCCCAAAAAATACATTTTCGCCTTGTTTTTAAGATTAAAATGCTCTGTAAATCAGGCTTTGAATGATATTCAAACAAACCCCTTAGTAGAAACACATTCTATACTACACCATTTAAGCTTGTATCAGTTACAGCTATTTCCTGGGCTTTGTGGTCTACTTTTTATTTTTATTTTGTGTTGTAACATGTATGTGAATCAAAAAGAAGACACCATGGCATCTAATCAGACACTTATCCATTTCAAAAAGTTATTCAGTTTCTCATTGAACACTGTAACATGGACATGTCACGCAACAACACATAGACATTGGATTACTCTATAAATAACAAAATACTATCAACAAGCCCCAAAAACCTCACATTTTTGTCCTTAAAAAAAAAAAGAAGCATAATGAAAGAATGAAAAATACCCTTATGTAAATCAAAATGGAGAGTTTGGTGATGTAAATTATACTAAAGTGGAGAATTATGGCTCACAGTATTAGAAAAGGCGAATTTAGAGAAACCAGTCTTATGTACAGGTATGGTGAAAGTCCATACATTTGCACACCACTGCATATAGCAAATATACGCATGAAACTTCCCCTTTTGATATCTTACATTAAGACCATTATTTTAAGTTTTCTGACATGTTTTGTCGCCCTCACATAGTTGCTGTGCAGATCCAGAAGGCGGAGGCTGAGGAAATAATCGATGAAGTCCGGGATCTTTGTGATCAGGTTCCTGCTCAGGTCCACTTCCTCCACCTCACACAGCTTCGGGAGGCACTTCGGCATCACAGAAACCTCCTTAAAACTCAGATCCAGACGAAGTTTGCCATCCAGAGTCAACTGAAGACACTCTTTAGCCACTTTCAAGGTGATGGTTTTACTTTTAGCTGCTTTCCTTTTATTTCCTTTGGCCATCGTGCTGCAGGACACAAAGGGAAGAGATGCAGTCTGTAGTTAACAGGATGCACTCTGACAGAGGACCTGACAGAGTGAGAGCGATAAAGTTACCCAGCACAGTTCAGTCACCTGAAACTGAAGACAGAGTTTTACCTTTCCTCTTGAATATCCTTAACACCATCACCTATTGTTCCATGACAAAGCAGATTAACAGAAGGTGCTGTAATCTAGAGTATTTACAATATATACTACATTATTCAACAGGTCAATTTTAAGAGTTTGGGCTATTTTGCTTACATAACATGTCCAAAGAATAAGAAGTATCCAAAACATACTTTTAGGTACTTACTAAACTAGCTTTGACTACTTGAGTCTGTATTTCTCCTAATTTCACCAAAGTTAGCATTAGAATATCATACATTTCCTGATCAAATAGATTTTTTTGACCATATTTTCGGAATTACGGACAGAATACAAAGACATAATGCATTATTCATTTGACTACAATATGTCAACAAAACATTTAAACCTAGATATTTAGAAATGCTTTCACATTTCTCTTCTGGGAATGTATGCAAATTGGCACAAATGTAATAAGTGGATGCTTGATTAGATCATTAAAAAAGAAAAAAAACATTTCAGAAAATTGAATAAATGTCTTGAACAAAGTAATACAAAAAAAAATCTTTTTGGAATAAATACAGAGAAAAATGTTCAGAATAAGGTCAGGTGTATTTTTACACATATTACTGCATAAGAAACTCTTTGATTACGTACCAGCATTACAGGTGACTGCTTCCTTAGATCCAGCACATTGAAAACCAGGAAAAATTCAAAAGGGAGTCCGGAAACACAATTTCTCTTGACCTCTGTATATCCTTATCCAGACTTAAAATAACACTCTGCATCAAGGGGCCATTAGGAGATGTGTTAATACAAACTAGATAGATTGTTGAAGCCAGAGGAGGAGAAAGCTGACATGTTGTTCAGTGTTGTGTCGGGACACACACACTTTGGGACATGGGATTTGTTTCCTTCTGTTCCCAGGCAACGGAGGTTTTAAGGCTTTGAGCGGCTTCAGCAGGACTCTTTGTTTGGGTCTGTGTTTGGAAGACATTTTAAAAGATCACGGTAACTGTCTCCAGGATTATTCTCTTTCAAATGTAAACCACATATGTGTGTCAATGTTGATCTCTGATATCAAGGGAAATAAAGGTTTGGTGTAAAAAAAAAAGTGAGACATGATCTTGATCTAGTCGAGCTACAGAATAATAAGATGGACTTTTATTAATCCCTCGTGGGGAAATTGTTTCTCTGCATTTGACCCATCCTAGTGTTAGGAGCAGTGTGCTGCCATTTTGTACAGCGCCCGGGGAACAGTGTAGGGAATAGTGCCTTGCTCAGGGACACCTCGGTAGCACTTGGTCTTGCCAGGACTTGAACTGGTGCCATTCCAGTTGCCAAGCCAAGTCCCTATCGACTTCGCCACCACCGCCCCCTAATAATCGGCAAATATATTGAAAATGGATTAATTGTTTAAGTAAATGCAGTTTTAGCCTCTAATATATGTAGGTGTACTGTATTTCTCTCTTTTATTTCAATTGAAAGTGAATATTGGTGTTTTTTTTTTTTACCAGTAACAAGACCTTTAAAGCTATGACATGTTGTCTACCAAACATATAAATCATTGAATCTAGAAAAATTAAAAAACTCCCAAATAAGGACAAGACGATAAAATAAGAAAAAAGTTTGCACACACACACACACACACACACACACACACACACACACACACACACACACACACACACACACACACACACACACACACACACACACACACACACACACACACACACACACACACACACACACACACACACACACACACACACACACACACACACACACACACACACAGACGTCTGCCAGCTTTGAGTCTAACATGTCACATACCGTAGTCTCACTTCAGACATTACTCATTTGCCTAAATGTAGCCTGATGCATTCACCTGAAATGAATGCCGTACAGTACGTCTTTCCTTCCAGTAGGTGGTGCTGTATTTGTACAAGTTGCAGTATCATGTCACTTACCTTTAAATCAGTAAACTTTCCAGTCAGATATCCCTAAACGTTGCTAGGTGAAGCATCTCTTTAATTAGATTACTAAATGTTAATAAGGAGAATTTGAATATGGATGTTTGCCATGTAAACCAGTACTAGATGTTATGTAAGCAGCCCCTGGTCATGGTCCAATAAAGTGATTACTGACAGACTGACACCGTGACATGTCACAGGTGTAAATACCGAGATAATTTACACAAGCTGGGTGCTCATGTTAACAGATTTAGGAGCAGATAAAGCCTTCCCCATAAAAACAAGTCCGCCCATTTTGTATTATTTTGTTGTTGACCTACAGAATAGCATAACTAAAACTATGCATGCTACTAAGGTTCGCTTAAACAGCACTTGTACACCTAAAAGCAGTACCTGAATAACTGGAAATCTAACCAAGTGTCCCTATATAATCAGATTGTTGGTGAGAAAGCATTATTATAAACAGGTTATTAAATGGAAGTCCACAAGCATGAACCTAAAAACAGGTCACTTAACAATGTCACATTAAAAAGGGAATATCATGTGCATGTAAACACACACACAATCACCACAGAAAGGACAACATCTGCTTGGGTAAAGGATTCGTTTCGCTGTGTCTGTCAAAGGAAAAGCAGCCAGTGTTGTAGACAGTGGAAAAAGCGGCCACACAATGCCATATATTTTGTAACGTTACGCTACACACACACAACCCAAACCTAATTACAAACCCTCTTAGACCAGACCTGCTGTTTTATTGGGGTTGGATTAGGTTTTTTGTGTTATTTCTTCCTTTCTAATTCTCCTGACACAGCAGGCGGCAGATTAATTTGGTCTATAGGCCTGAGTCATTTCCCTCAGCAGTGTGAAACACAGGTCAGGAGAAATGCAGCTCACACTGGAGGGAATGGTGCTAACCTAAATGAGCGAGGCACTGCACGCAGCAGCTCAGATTACATTTCATGATTAGACATGTGAGTAGAGAGAGTGTGTGTGCATCGAAGCATTTGTGAGTGAGAGGGCTGCAATGTATGAAAATACAATTAAACTGTTTCGTTATTAGACCTTGTTCTTTTTTAACAATATATTCAACATTAGACTGCTATCTTCCACACACATTAACTAGCATTTCAATCATATGTGGACTAGCAGACACAAACACACAACAGGTACACTAGGCTAATCTACTCTGTAGCTCACAATGCATACTGTCATACAACAGGGTTGCCAATTTTGGGTACCTGGCTGGAGTGAGATTTTGATATCATGGGTTTAATTACACATATGCGCACTAAATGACTGCTATCGTGTCCGTAGCGGGACCTTAGCATAGATATATATATACAATATATACAAATACACAATATTGGACACAGACTATAAAGGGCACAAAGTTTCATTCACTAATGAAAGTCAAACACTGTTTCCACTGTTTTATTGTGTGCATAGGCCTATCGCGATAAGCAATTAATTGACTTATCGTACGATAAATACAAATGAACTCCATAACTTTTCTGACCACGATAAATTGCCATTTACATGAGCATGTGACTAGCAGTTTGAAAGGATGTACTTGAATTATTATTATATATTATCATTATGTCAGTGGTCTAAAATGGTCATACAACGGTGCCGGCAATATTATCGTTTATCGCAATCATTTCCGGGAAAATGTATCCAACAAAATTAATTATCGTGAGAGGCCTATACATGAAACACACGCACGCACGCAGAGATTGAGAGTGAAAAGCGTGAGATTGAGAGTGAAAAGCGTGAGATTGAGAGTGAAAGCGTGTGTCACACGCCAGATGCGGGAGAGTTGGCAACCCTGCATACAAGGTTGGCTACTGTAAGCTAAACAACATAGCTTGGCTTAGCTATTGTAATTTATATGCTAAATAACACTCATACAAGGTTAACAGGGGTTAGTTAAATCTTATAGAGTGTAGCAAACAAGCAAACTGCACTCATACAAGGTTACCTAACTATCAAACAAATGCTAGTTAGCTTCGGTTGGCTATTGTCAACTAAATAGCTAAATAACAATCATACAAGCTAACCTACTGTAGCTAACAAGGTAACAGCACTGATACAAGGTTACCTGTAGCTAACAAGCTACACAACAACTGCTAGTTTGCTTTTGCTGGCTATAGTAAACGAATAAGCTAACTAACAATCATACATGCTAACCTACTGTAGCTAATATGCTACACATAAAACCCTGGTCTGCTAGGGTTAGCTATAACTTTTATAAACAAACAAGCTAATAGCAATACAGTTAGGAACTAAATCACTTTACTGTTGGACATCGAACACCGCTAGTGGCTTGTTCAAGATGATCCAAGCCTGTAAATAATCAAACAATCTCCGTGCTTCTCAAAGTGTGGTCCGCGGACCACTGGTGGTCCGTGAGCGCCCCCTAGTGGTCCGTGAGTATATTGGTAAAATTTCACATTTGAAATAAATTAATGCAAGTTTTCCGCACTCTCGCGGGAATATCTCCTCAATGGAGCGAACCTAAAGTTTCACTTTCGATTGCATGATATAGCCCAGATAAACACCTTCATCACACATGTGGCCACTTGTTTGTACAATTTTCAGGCGATTTGTAAAAAACGATGTGTTTTTGGATATTTGTGGAGTTAGGTGGTCCGCGAGTGTTTTTTTATTGGTTAAGTGGTCCTTGGTATGAAAAAGTTTGAGAAACACTGAGATAGTGCAACCCAGTCTCACGGCATTTCCTGTTATAGTCACGAAATTAATTTAATCTATTGATTTGTGTTCACCAACACGATTTTCACATTTTTTTCGTGTCACACAGAACGATTTTAAAAGCAATGTATTTCTATAGGTAGTATGTTTCGTGCCTGCACCACTTATTTTTGTCCGGTCGGGTCTTGGAATACCAGAAGCTGTGTGGTTCATAAAAACATTTTCTTACTCAATATCTTACCCTAAGCCTAACCCTATCCCTTTTATTTTAAATTGTATAATGTCTGAGTTTTTTTGCCGTCTGCGAGGAAAAGAAATGGCTCAGAGCCTCAGAATACTGAAACCTGTATTTTTCGTCATCTTTTTTTCCTTCTAATTTGTTATTATTTGGTGCAGGCACGAAACATACTACCACTAGAAATACATTGCTTCTAAAATCGTTCTGTGTCAGAATACTGAAATGCCGTGAGACTGTGTTGGATAGTGATATCTAAGAACCAAACATGCAATGTGAGTGACACAAATAGCAGATAATCAAACACACAATACATAAGAGACAAAGCCAGCACAGATGTGATTTACATTGTCATCGTGTATTTCGTTTACCAACATGGCAGAAAGGATTTCCTCTCTTTTACTGACTCGTTTCCTTCCTTCCTGTCGTCTTTCACAGCTGCCTGAAAGCATTGTGAAGCTTTTCCTGCAATTCACTACCACATGTATTAACACAAATATATGAGAACATGTGTTGTTGCTTTTCATTTATATAGATACATTGTTTTATTAATTCCTCTTAAGAGTACGTTTTGACATAAAAACGCAACACTCAGCAAAAACCCTAACCCAAACTTTCAGAATCTCTTTACACAGAGGCAGACCCGGCGCCGTGGGAGGGCCAGGTATGAAATAGCCTACTATATGACAGTAAAACAAGAATACAGTTTAAAAGGGGAGTGATTTGTAAAATATCCATAAAGAAATAGTAAATCTGTTTACAGTTCTGTTTCATCTGGGTGTTGAGAGATGTATCCATAGATCTCTTAATGTTGCTCTCAAAGTGCACCAGATTGATGCTTTTAACTTCAATATTTAAAAACAAATCTTCCTGGGATAGCATGCCCCCGGACCCCCCTAGAGGAGGTGAGGACCCCCCTAGAAGAGGTGAGGACCCCCCTAGAAGAGGTGAGGACCCCCCTAGAAGAGGTGAGGACCCCCCTAGAAGAGGTTAGGTCCACCCCCCACTTATAAAAATAGCACTTTACCCCTGCTTACACCATATATGCCGTGAGCTGATTATCGAGCTTTCATTGTAACAGGTGTGTGTGGTGTGTGTGTGTGTGGTGTGTCTGTGTGTGTGTGTGTGTGTGTGTGTTGCTGTGTGTGTGGTGTGAGTGTGTGTGTGTGTGTGTGTGTGTGTGTGTGTGTGTGTGTGTGTGTGTGTGTGTGTGTGTGTGTGTGTGTGTGTGTTGCAGTTGAACATTCAACTGTAGCGCCCGGGACATTAATGGGAAACCCTACATGTTTGAGCACCCTCTATGACACGTCAAGCTACCCCACAGCACCCCCAAAAGAAAACCTCGGGCCGCGGCACATGACGGTTTTGTGTGCCCTCCCATGAAAATCATATGCCCTCTCTATAGATTTGTTCTGGCGCCGGTGTTGTGTCAAATGATGCACCCCCGTCATGAAATGCACCCCCTGGCCTGCCGTAAAAAGCACCCCCCAAAAGAAGATGCTTCTATTAATCCCACCCTCAAGCACTTTGGAGGGTATAGTTGTAGGACCAGTACCAATCAATGGAGCAAGTTTCATGTATGTGACACATTTATTGTCAGAGATAGCAAGGGTGCATATCGTGGCAACCAGGCTATTCATAAAAAGCACCACCCTAAATAAAAATAAATATATTAACCCCACCCTCAAGCACTTGATGTAAAAATAAACAATACATTGTAAAGCACAAGTACAAGCAAAAGGATACAGACAGGACGTCACAATTAAATAAAAACATACATTAAATAAAAAATGTATTGAAAAATAAGTGACGAATGAATGCAACATCCAGGATTCGACAACCCAACCATCAAAAAGACAACATAGAATAGCGGACTATACATTCAAATGCCCTGTGTCAAGGGGTGCATTTCACAACGGGGGTGCATAATTTGACACAACACCGGGTCTGCACAGAGGGGACACATGTTTATGTAAAAAAGTGGATTTTGCATAATAGGTGACCTTTAAGCGCATCACATGACATACATGGTGCTTAATTGTCACTGACCACTTCCCAGTTGTATTCTCGTGACAAGCTCTCACTTCCCCTTGAATCTGCTTTCTTGGGACATTTTGTGATGAGCAGAGAAAATCAAGTTTTATTTATATAGCACATTTATAAACGATTTTTGGTCGAGCCAAAGTGCTGTACAAACAATAAAAATAGCCTACAGTAGAGACACTTTACAGCAAATACAACAGCACAGATTGTTCAGAATATCAGTATGAGAAAAACGACACCCTCTATCCTTAGACCCTCTGTCCTTAGACCCTCTGTCCTTAGACCCTCTGTCCTTAGACCCTCTGTCCTTAGACCCTCACATCGTACAAGGAAACACTTCCAGAGAAAACCCACAGTTTAAGGGGAACATGGGAGAAACCTCAGGGAGAGCAACAGAGGAGGGATCCCTCTCCCAGGACGGACAGACGTGCAATAGATGCCGTGTGTAAATCCAAGAGATAATACACTTTACAGCGTATAGACCGAATGTTAGGAAATGAATATGTCTGTAATAAGAAGATGAATCCACGAGGATGTCAGCTACAATCCTGTGGGAGCCATCAGGGAAGCAGCATGACGAGACCCAAGGCAGGACCGCAGAGATAGGTTCAGCTACGACCCGAAGTCCACGACTTAATCCAGAACCCAGGATAGAGGATCCAGGACCACAGCAAGAGGATCAGCCTCGACTCCGGATCCCGGCGTAGATTTAGACACAAAACAAGAAAAAAGATTTGGCTGGGTTAATCGGAACAAGAGAATACACAGACACAGACAGACAGACAGACAGACGGAAGAACAAGCACTCCCTTAGAATAGGTTGAGGGCAAAGGGTAGCAAGTAAGAGAGTAAGAAACATAGGTGGAGAGGCACACTCAGGGAACAAGGTCCCCACTGGAGCCTTAAAAGTCACGTACAGTTGCACAATAGCCCAGGGGTGGCCAACCAGTCAGAGGTTAAGAGCCACATTTTTTCTATGTTACTGCAAAGAGCCACATCAAACACACAGTCACTGATACCGCTTGTTTCAGTTTTTTGTTTTCTGGAGACAAGATTTCAACCAAGTCACTGATGCATTTTTGTGGCATTGGGATATTTTTTTTTTAAATCCTCTGGAGCAGAGAGGAGCTGTGGATTATTGTTATTGATTAATGCATCAGTGTTTCTTAGGGTCAAAAACACTAAACTCACAACTTAAAATGAAAGCGTTTAGTTTATTTAATAAAAGAGCACATGTTCAATGTGAAAAGTGACAGTAGTTATAGATTATTTGCAATTTGGTGCGATATATATATTTTAAAAAAAATTATATATTTTTTTTAAACACCTTGAATTTCAGGGGGGGGGCGCGGGGCTCCGTTGGCGGGGTGCAGCGCCCTTCCAAGACAATGGTAGGGGAAACACTGAATAGTGTTTAATCAACGATAGGTTTTCCCCCCCTCAAAGGTGATTGGTTCACTGCATCGCAGGTATTATTGTGATTGGCTCTTGGGCCACATCAAAATTAGACGCGCTGTCATCCTCTCATACTGACACCTGACACCACACATACACACGTAGGGAGAGCCGGGACGAAAGTAACACGGGACGAAAGTAACACGGAACGAAAGTAACGGAGCAATTTTATCCGAGCCCAAACAACTTTGACCGGCCAAATTACGTCAGAATTATCAGCATTCAATACTTAACAGACCTACTAAATATCAGGTTTAACTGTCGTGTTGTCACGATACCAACATTTTGGTTTCGATACCAAGTCAAGAATTGCGATTCCGATTATTTTTCGATACTTTTCTTTAAAAAAGGGAAACAGTCTTAAATGTAATTATTGTGCTTTATTTCACACCAGAACCATAACCATAACACAACCTTTAAACAATGAGAACAATAAATACAATAAATGACAAGAATTCGTATTAAATAAAATTAATAAATGTCTCACAGACAGGCCTCGTGGTGTCCGTAGGCTTGCCCTCACTGTCAGAGATATAGCTCAAATACTTCCACATTTCGCTTCTGGCGTCTTTTTTGTCAACAAGCCGAGGCGCAGCGACAGTTGCACTCCCACTTGCAGCCATGCTTCTCGTTTTCTCACATGCTCTGGCAGCTAGCGCGTGCACGAGAGAGGGGAGGGACTTAGAGCGTGCTTGAGAGGGGCGGGACTGCAGGCACGGCTGCAGTGCAGGGAGTGGAAGCAGAGCGCTGAACACACACGGCTCTTATTTAAACGGCGCTTTCTCACCGGAGTACTTTCCGCCGTCATTCTTAAACGGAGGAATCGTAACGTTTTTAACGGCAGGGTATCGCGGTATACCTTTCAAGTATCGGTACACCGTGCACCACTAGTCAGGAGTCAGTGTCTCTCCCCCAAACTCACACATATAAAATTCAATATGAACTGAAGAGCCGCATGAAACTAGGCAAAGAGCCGCATGCGGCTCGAGAGCCGCAGGTTGGCCACCCCTGCAATAGCCTATAATAAAATACAAAAAATAGCTCCCAGATGTAAACACAAAAGACTGTATATGGATTGTGTGCATTTCAGAAGATTATATCAACCTTTACATGATATATAATGTTTTAAAAGGAAAGTATAAGTGGTGCCAGACGGAAGTGGCTTTATCGCGCTCATGATCAGAGACATGACTTTCCAACTTCCAAACGTTGTCGTCTTTATGAACACATTGTATAGTTTTTCTAATGCAAAACGAGCTGCTTTTTGTACAGAGATGAGTGATAGCTTGCTGGACATGTTTAGGAAAGCTGGCACCGCGGGGGCAGAGGCTTCCATGTGTTTATCTAAGCTCTGACTGGATGTGGCTTTCCTTCCCTCTAACTATGTTACTGTTGTGTTGTCTTTGCTTCAGGGCTTCTAGTTCAAAGAGCTCTTTTCCTTTCTGTCAATGTTTGTCCACGTTTCATTCAGGGAAGTTTAACATGGTCTTGACAGGACATTCACCAGGCAAATGAGAAAGTGTTTTTGGGTGGTTTATGTGGTCGTTGATTGCATTTAATATGTTTAATCACCGGGTCAGGATTAGTCTGTGTGTATTTGAGTTCATTATAAGACATAAGTCATTACTCATGAGTACTCTTAATCGCTTCCACTCGACAGAGGAAATTCATTCAGAAAACTATGACAACATACATAACATTTCTATTAACCTAATAATAACCAGTCTGTAGCATCTATACACTCATAGCAGACACATTGTGAGCACATGGTCCAACATTTCAATTGTAAGGTTCTTTATTGTCATTTCGCCATAGAGTCGTTTGCAATGAATTAAATCTTTACAACTCAGGGTTTACTAAAAGACACTAAGAAGTTGCCTGTTAACTTTTTCAAGTATATTGCAAGCAAGCCTGTTTTTAACAAGCTAAAATAAGCATAATATCCCAATTAACATTAATTACGGATGTGCCCTGCTAACTAAGCTAAGCTATCTAGCTTGTCTTTGCGTAAGCTCCACCTTTTGTCACCAAATATGGATACTTCTTGATACCAATAATCAAGATATTTACAACCAAAATGCCAAAATATAGGCCTAAAAACAGTAATCCAGAAATCCAAACTGTGACGTAGCAGCAGTGATTCTGTCTTTTGATACATTAATATAAAAGTAGGATCATCTTTAAGAAAAGCACAATACATTTTGTCTTACAGTCACACTTAAAAGCAAAACGTCCCAATCCATTGTAACGCGGAAACTTCACCCTGACTTAATTATTTACAACTTGGCACGAACATCACCGTCCTCACTCACTGTTAACGATCTTAAAAGCTATTGTAGTATGTCATCATGTTGGGGATCCTAAATGGCTGAAAGGCAGCCAGCTGGGGATCTTACCAAACTGATACAGGCTGTTTCTCATTGGTCCTGCTGGGCCACACAACAACACAGCAGCGAGAGGTGACGCTCGCTCCTGCTGCACACTAATAAATCCTGTAGAGAAAAGCCTCATCAGTTACCGTGTGTCTGTCAAACAAATCCAAGGCTGAGACTAATGTGGAAAAGCTGTTGGTGCTAAAGAACTCCACCACTATTTTTGAGTTAAAACATGGAAAGATGAACAGTTTAGTTGACCTGGAAAAGTGGGACACTGCAAGTAAACAGCTGTGGAATATTCTTTACTTCCTCTAAAAACATAACATGTTTTTTCTTTAAATGTATGACCGAACACACGATTTAAAACTCATTGTCTTGATGGAAAATGTCCTTTTTAGACACCAATTTAGTCCGATGCTTTTTGTGTGTATTCCATTGTTAGTTGTCCGTTTCTTTTCTGTTTTGGAGGCTCATGGGTGATACCCAAGAGGGTTGAAGACTATTTGGTTTGGTGACCTAAGAGCAGAGGTGGGAAGTAGTGGAGTACAAATACTTCATAACTGTACTTAAGTAAATGTTTCTGGTATCAGTACTTTACTCCACTACTTATTTTACTAACGACTTTTAACTTTTGACTTTTGATACCTGTACTTTCTACTTCTCACATGTTGAACTCAAATACCTGTACTTTCTACTTCTTACATGTTGAACTCAAATACCTGTACTTTCTACTTCATACATGTTGAACTCAAATACCTGTACTTTCTACTTCTTACATGTTGAACACAAATACCTGTACTTTCTACTTCTTACATGTTGAACCCAAATACCTGTACTTTCTACTTCTTACATGTTGAACCCAAATACCTGTACTTTCTACTTCTTACATGTTGAACTCAAATACCTGTACTTTCTACTTCTTACATGTTGAACACAAATACCTGTACTTTCTACTTCTTACATGTTGAACCCAAATACCTGTACTTTCTACTTCTTACATGTTGAACTCAAATACCTGTACTTTCTACTTCTTACATGTTGAACACAAATACCTGTACTTTCTACTTCTTACATGTTGAACACAAATACCTGTACTTTCTACTTCTTACATGTTGAACTCAAATACCTGTACTTTCTACTTCTTACATGTTGAACACAAATACCTGTACTTTCTACTTCTCACATGTTGAACGCAAATACCTGTACTTTCTACTTCTTACATGTTGATCTCAAATACCTGTACTTTCTACTTCTTACATGTTGAACTCAAATACCTGTACTTTCTACTTCTTACATGTTGATCTCAAATACCTGTACTTTCTACTTCTTACATGTTGAACTCAAATACCTGTACTTTCTACTTCTTACATGTTGAACTCAAATACCTGTACTTTCTACTTCTTACATGTTGAACAGAAATACCTGTACTTTCTACTTGTTACATGTTGAACTCAAATACCTGTACTTTCTACTTCTTACATGTTGAACTCAAATACCTGTACTTTCTACTTCTTACATGTTGAACTCAAATACCTGTACTTTCTACTTCTTACATGTTGAACTCAAATACCTGTACTTTCTACTTCTTACATGTTGAACTCAAATACCTGAACTTTCTACTTCTCACATGTTGAACACAAATACCTGTACTTTCTACTTCTCACATGTTGAACTCAAATACCTGTACTTTCTACTTCCTACATGTTGAACTCAAATACCTGTACTTTCTACTTCTCACATGTTGAACACAAATACCTGTACTTTCTACTTCTCACATGTTGAACTCAAATACCTGTACTTTCTACTTCTCACATGTTGAACACAAATACCTGTACTTTCTACTTCTTACATGTTGAACTCAAATACCTGTACTTTCTACTTCTCACATGTTGAACTCAAATACCTGTACTTTCTACTTCTTACATGTTGAACCCAAATACCTGTACTTTCTACTTCTTACATGTTGAACTCAAATACCTGAACTTTCTACTTCTTACATGTTGAACCCAAATACCTGTACTTTCTACTTCCTACATGTTGAACTCAAATACCTGTACTTTCTACTTCTCACATGTTGAACACAAATACCTGTACTTTCTACTTCTTACATGTTGAACTCAAATACCTGTACTTTCTACTTCTCACATGTTGAACTCAAATACCTGTACTTTCTACTTCTTACATGTTGAACCCAAATACCTGTACTTTCTACTTCTTACATGTTGAACCCAAATACCTGTACTTTCTACTTCTTACATGTTGAACCCAAATACCTGTACTTTCTACTTCTTACATGTTGAACTCAAATACCTGTACTTTCTACTTCTTACATGTTGAACTCAAATACCTGTACTTTCTACTTCTCACATGTTGAACTCAAATACCTGTACTTTCTACTTCTCACATGTTGAACTCAAATACCTGTACTTTCTACTTCTCTCATTTTCCAAACAGCTGGTTCCTTTAGTCTGAATGTGTGTTTGATGCGTGATCATTATTCTTTAGAGTCATTGCGTGCCTATTGATTTGAACACGATCCGTGGATCCATCATTTCCTGGTCTTCTCTAAAGAAGAGGGACCAATGGAAACGTTGTCATGTTGCCGTTGTTCAGCATGGAAACATTCATTAGCTAACAATGACATTATTGTTCTATTAATATAAAGGGAGGTCAGGTACTCTTTAAAGCAGCTGCTAGTTATGGGTACTTTTTACTGAAGTACACTTCAAAGCCTCTTTACTTTCACTTGAGTCAAGAAGTTTAGTCAGTACTTCTACTTTCACCAGAGTATTTTTAAAACTAGTATATGTACTTCTACTTGAGTAAAGGATGTGTGTACTTTTGCCATCTCTGCCTAAGAGTAGAGAGCTGTATATTTACAGAGAGGACGAAGGGGGAAGAGGTTCTCGCGGACTTGACCGCACAACACCGGACACCAGATTCAGATTCTTACAGGATATGTATCAACCAATCAATCAACCAATCAACCAATCAATCAATCAATCAATCAATCAATCAATCAATCAATCAATCAATCAATCAATGTTTATTTATATAGCCCAATATCATATTGGGGGCGGTGGTGGCGAAGTCGATTGGGACTTGGCTTGGTAACTGGAAGGTCACCAGTTCAAGTCCCGGCAAGACCAAGTGCTACCGCGGTGTCCCTGAGCAAGGCACCGTTCCCTACACTGCTCCCCGGGCGCCGTTCAAAATGGCAGCACACTGCTCCTAACACTAGGATGGGTCAAATGCAGAGAAACAATTTCCCCACGGGGATTAATAAAGTATATCAAATATCATATCACAAATGTTACATTTATCTCAGTGGACTTCACAGTTTGTACAGAATATCAGTATGACAATACGACACCCTCTGACCTCCTTAGACCCTCTGTCCTTAGACCCTCTGTCCTTAGACCCTCACATCGTACAAGGAAAAACTTCCAGAGAAAACCCACAGTTTAAAGGGAACATGGGAGAAACCTCAGGGAGAGCAACAGAGGAGGGATCCCTCTCCCAGATCCCGTGTGTAAGATCCTGGCCTTAATGTAATTCCTACTTCCTGTGATTTCCACTCGCTGAACTCTTCCATTATTCTTTTTGTTTTGGTTGCCTCTAGAGGAGTGTAGACAAGCATTACTGTAACCACACAGGACATGCTTGGTTGTAGACTGTGTGTTTACTATGCCTTGTATTTCTATTGATTGATGGCATGCATGAAACACAACAAGCGCAGACACACGCAAGCTTTAACAATAGGTTTGGTCTGGATGTGTTGCTGGTGACATCAGGTCTTTTTAAGGGAGCGTCTGCAATGCCTGATGAATTGTTTTCAGACAGGAAACCAACGGTTTATTCTACATGTCTTTCTCCAAACATGGGATTTATTTAAACCCTTTTCTCAATTTCTAGGGAGATTAACAACAGGGGAATAAACTAAATATATCACAATGAAACTTCCCCAGTTCATTACCTACATTAAGACAATCATTTTCACATAAATAACTTGAATACAATTTTGCGAAATTCTATGTAAATGAAGCATTATATAATGGAACATTGTGGTGATTTGGGGAGAAATCAAGACACAATTCGAACATATTAGTCAAATAAACGTTTTGTATTTTGCATGTTTTCCTACCAAAGCCTGAAAGAATACATGTTGTAGAAGCAGAATGCCTTTTTTAAATTATGTTTTTGCCTGTAGTGTATTGCCTTTCATCTCTCCTTTCGTCCTTTCCTTCCTTTCCAAAAATCCCACCTACTTAAACATCGTTTTATTTACCTTACTGATCATATTTTCTTAATATTAAACCACTTCCCTCCAAACAAAGTCAACGACTGACCTGAGTCTTTGTGTCAACGGTGTGTTTTCTTTGTGGGTGAAACATTTTTATAAGACCGTTGGGGTTCCTTTTGTCCCACGCACACAGTGGGCTTCCTCTCTCTTTTTCCTTTCGAAAATAATTTGGAGGTTGGAGAAAAACTAAACCCAACGTTTAAATGTCCCCCTCTCTCATTACAGCGCCTCCACCACCACAGGACGTGCTGACGCCCCTCATGTCTCCTCCTAAAGTCTATGGAGTGAAAGATAACTTGATTTGATAACAGAATACATATCGCGAGTTACAGTAAATGCATTTTAGTACGTGAGAAGAGTTTTAATCTCTTGTTGTAAAGTTCAGTCCGAAAGTGTTACTCATTACATTAGATCTGTAAAAAAAATATTCGTTGAACTAAGAGCATACATATTTTACGAGTTAATAGAGCGAAGGGGCCTAGCCATATAACTTAAAAAACAACCCTATTATATGAGCCTTTTTTCAATGAGAGAAGAGACAGCTGTCCTGCAGGTTTTAAGTCTGCTAGAGATGAAGAGGATCAACTTGTCGTCTGTTAAATCACATTTTACAAAGCCAGATGACGTGACCAGACAGAGAATATCACAAATTGTAAGTAGAACATTTTTTACAGAGAAAAGCAGTCACATGTTTCCAATGTTAAATCATTTCCACATGCTAAAACGCATCGTTAAAAACACCTCTCTGGCAGCAAACTGCTCACGTCCATTTTTATATTTATTTCACTTACTGATACAGACGAAATGTACAAAACAAACTGGGGAGTTAATGAATGCAGAGGTCAGTGTGGGCAGGGAGAGGGAAAGGAGAGAGGGAGAAGGAGAGGCTAAATTAACACACATGGTTCTAGTTAGTGGACTCCCATTAAGGACAATGTGGTCTGGAAGAAACTTTACATTTCACAGTCTAAGGGCATTTTAAGACACTTCTGCCCGCCACTGAAAAGTCACTTTCAGTCATTTCATATACGAATAAAACACACTGTGCAACTGAAAATATGCATACGAGAATACAACAATAGAACAATTGGAATGGTGAAAAAGGGACATTGATAGTGGTTTGTAATGTACAGTATACACAGGGAACAATACATTTAAACATTTGCGGTAATAGTTAGAAATCTGTATTTGTTGGTGTCCACTGGTTGGCAGCCATGTTGGAAATAGGCTTTTGTTCAACTGCTGATTGAGAGAACAACAACTCCACTTACTTGACATTATCAAAGACATAGACAGCTGTCTTTTCGTGATGGTATACTGACTTTTTTACTAAATCAATACATGTCAGCTGTTAGCTACCTGGTGCCATGCAGTTGTTCTGATGGCCCATAACAATTTTTAAATGTCCAATTTCCATTTGACCTACAGCCTGTTATTCCGGCCATTGCTCCGAAATATATCCAATCAACTAAGACAACAAGAAACAGCCAATCAGAGCCAGAGTAGGGCGGATCATGACGGCGCTATTGTGGGGACGGTTTTTGGTAACTTCGGAATAATGGGCCATCAAACAATCCCCAGCTACTTAAGCATAGTTTATATGACTTAAAATACCACATATAAGTTGATTTTTAAATGTTTTACTGAAGAGACAAAGCATTTTAGTTGGTGACTAACTACTCTAAATATTGGTTATCAGATAAGTAGCTGGTTTAGCTAAAGTTTGACGTAAAGGGTGGACTTCCGATGGCATGCAGCGAAAAGTGAGACTTATATCTGCGGAGGGCTTCATGTGCATGGATTATTCCACATGAGATAGTGGAGGCCTTGGGGGAAGGGAGGGTGCATTTATGTCTGGGTTTCAGGTTCCGTGTTAAAAAAGCTCTCCTTTGCTTTTCCATGCCTGAATCCAAAGGATCAGTCAATGGAAAAAGAAGCACTAAGCACTTTCACACTCAGATTCACGGAAAGTGAGGAAGAGAGGAGATCGTATGAAGGCAGGAGAGACTGCAGCTGATATGAATTATTATCTCAAACAACGAAATCAGCTTTAGATTTGAAGTAGACATTAATGTGAAATAGTCCAGACACAGTTTCTAAAGTGTGTCCCTGTTTATAGATCAGGTGCCGCATAGTTCGAAGCACATTGAATGTATAGTATGAGCCTTTTTAGGAGTAAGTCTACATGGATATCGAGCCTGGACGTGACTCCACCCTCGGATTTAGACGCTCTCGCTAACGGCTTGTTTAGTTGATGTTGGCACCAGATGAAAGAGCTCGCATGGTCTCGCGTACTTGACTCTGGGTGAGGTCGGTGGGCTAATAGCTATTTAAATATCAACTCTGCGGAGATGTGGTCGTTATGAACTGCGGGCTGACACACAGAAACACACCGATAATGCTGGGAACACGATAAAAGTAAATCACATTTTAGAAATAGACATTCTTAACAATATGGGATATCTTGAATCTACTTCTTTCATAAGAAGATGGTTTTCCCACAATTCAAATAAAAGGCGAGTGTAGCCAACTAAGAAATGTCAAGACAAGGGTGGTGTTGACAATCACATGCTCACATAATCAATCAGTATACTGCCCACTAAATCAACAAGTAAATATTTCATCTGTTCACATTTGAGTATCCTCCACGATGGACAAATCTGGTCTAAATCTGTGCACATTTTAAAATATTGAGTTCCTAATTTAAGCAACGCAGAATTCAAACATTGGTGCAAAAAATGTCCCTTTGAATCAGAAAAGCAAGTATTATCAAAGAACATATAAAATCCTATGTACACATTACGTCATCATTTTGACACATGACACATTTTGCCGTTCAAAAACCGTTTGAATACAAAATAATACAGACTATAAATAGACAATGCTTTTTACATTAGGCACAGTTAGTAGTGGTGTGTGTTTGTCTCATAGCTGCTGCTCCCCAAACAGAATCTGAGCGTAAACAGTGCCGCTACACGACGCCTTGGGTTCAGGAATTGGTTTCACGAGATCCAGCTCAGCGTAGGTCAGATTCTCCTCCACTATCTTCGGCTGGAGGTGGAGGAACATGCAACAGAGGAGAAATAATGATGGAGGAGAAGGGGCAGAGGGAAAGGAAGTGGTATTTGTGGTTAGATAATAAGCATGGATGTTGAACTCTAACATTCATCTTGAACAGAACATGAGTACAGACAGAACATCTTTTAAAACTGAAGTTAGCAAGCAGAGACTCCAAACAGTTAAAAGTTTCTCCTCTTGTTGGTTTCCCAAAGCTTTATAGGTTTGGTTTCGTAACATTTGAGCTGATTGGACCTAGAGGCCACCGAACAAGAGTCTTGGGTTTAGGTCAATCTTCTATTGCCGCAGTTTTTGCCATTGAAATGCCAAGCTGCCACTTTAGTCAAGTGACAATTTAAACCAAATTAAACCTTGGGTATGTGGCACATTTTATGACACTTTCTGGTACTTTTGATTACAGGCACATTATAGTTGCTCTCCATTCAATTTCACACAATAACAATGCCTTGCTTGGTACGTAATGTATCCGAAGTGATATAAGCCAATGCCTCCCATATACAGGTTAGGTTAAAGCATGCAGAAATAAGTACTTGGTAGAATCCTTTATCACTGGGCAGTTATGAACGTTGTATGGAAATGGCATGCAGAACTCACCAGGACTACTTTTCTTGGTTGTGGTTTTAACAGTTTGGGTTTCCGTGTTTTGTCTCCAATGGGAGCTGCAGGGACAAAACAAAATTCAGTGGTTTTGCAGGGGTCTGAAGATTTATTGTATATATTTATGTGTCGAACTACAACCAGACCTCCTATCATATTTATGTGTGAAACAAGAACCAGACCCCCATTCATAACCACACATTTGAGAGGCTTCCCTCTTTACAAAGTGTTTCAAACAGAGAGTTATTGGATCAAAAGGAACAGAAGTTGCAAATAACAGCACAAATAAACGTCTGCCCTTCAACAGTAGGGGATTTAGGAATTTGGAAACTCCACCACATCACGGCAATCATGAAGATGGTACTGAATTCGAAATAACTTTTTGACTTGGGTGGATACACATGATCTATTACATTCCCCATGGTGCTCCATAACTCAAGAGTTTATAAGTGGAAGGGGCGGATGTTGACCTCAAACGCCAGAATGTATTCGTGTTTAGAAAGCAAAACACCTCCATTTGGACTCATGCTTTTCTGCTGGTGTTCCTCATCAGAGGTGGGAAGTAGTGGAGTACAAATACTTCGTTACTGTACTTAAGTACATGTTTCTGGTATCAGTACTTTACTCCACTACTTATTTTTCTGAGGACTTTTTACTTTCTACTTCTTACATGTTGAACACAAATACCTGTACTTTCTACTTCTCACATGTTGAACACAAATACCTGTACTTTCTACTTCTCACATGTTGAACCCAAATACCTGTACTTTCTACTTCTTACAAGTTGAACACAAATACCTGTACTTTCTACTTCTCACATGTTGAACACAAATACCTGTACTTTCTACTTCTTACATGTTGAACCCAAATACCTGTACTTTCTACTTCTTATATGTTGAACACAAATACCTGTACTTTCTACTTCTTACATGTTGAACTCAAATACCTGTACTTTCTACTTCTCACATGTTGAACCCAAATACCTGTACTTTCTACTTCTTACAAGTTGAACACAAATACCTGTACTTTCTACTTCTCACATGTTGAACCCAAATACCTGTACTTTCTACTTCTCACATGTTGAACACAAATACCTGTACTTTCTACTTCTTACATGTTGAACCCAAATACCTGTACTTTCTACTTCTTATATGTTGAACACAAATACCTGTACTTTCTACTTCTTACATGTTGAACTCAAATACCTGTACTTTCTACTTCTTACATGTTGAACTCAAATACCTGTACTTTCTACTTCTTACATGTTGAACTCAAATACCTGTACTTTCTACTTCTTACATGTTGAACACAAATACCTGTACTTTCTACTTCTTACATGTTGAACTCAAATACCTGTACTTTCTACTTCTTACATGTTGAACACAAATACCTGTACTTTCTACTTCTTACATGTTGAACTCAAATACCTGTACTTTCTACTTCTTACATGTTGTACACAAATACCTGTACTTTCTACTTCTTACATGTTGAACACAAATACCTGTACTTTCTACTTCTTACATGTTGAACCCAAATACCTGTACTTTCTACTTCTTACATGTTGAACTCAAATACCTGTACTTTCTACTTCTTACATGTTGAACACAAATACCTGTACTTTCTACTTCTTACATGTTGAACTCAAATACCTGTACTTTCTACTTCTCACATGTTGAACTCAAATACCTGTACTTTCTACTTCTTACATGTTGAACTCAAATACCTGTACTTTCTACTTCTCACATTTTGAACTCAAATACTTGTACTTTCTACTTCTCTCATTTTCCAAACAGCTGGTTCCTTTAGTCTGAATGTGTGTTTGATGCGTGATCATTATTCTTTAGAGTCATTGCGTGCCTATTGATTTGAACACGATCCGTGTATCCATCATTTCCTGGTCTTCTCTAAAGAAGAGGGACCAATGGAAACGTTGTCATGTTGCCGTTGTTCAGCATGGAAACATTCATTAGCTAACAATGACATTATTGTTCTATTAATATAAAGGGAGGTCAGGTACTCTTTAAAGCAGCTGCTAGTTATGGGTACTTTTTACTGAAGTACATTTCAAAGCCTCTTTACTTTTACTTGAGTAAAGAAGTTTAGTCAGTACTTCTACTTTCACCAGAGTATTTTTAAACACGAGTATCTGTACTTCTACTTGAGGAAAGGATGTGTACTTCTCTGTTCCTCATTGATAGACTCTTATTCACCTTTTGCTGGTATCTCTGGAGGTATCTCCTCTTGGTAGTCTCTGCTCCTCTTCTTTCTGTACCTCCTCTCTTTCTTAGGCAGAGCAGGAGACATATTGAGCATGCTGGTGACGGTCTCTCCCGAGCTGTAGTGAGACCAGAATACAAGAGGTTAAGTGTCAATAAGAACATTTGAGCGTCTGTATACTTCTATGGCTATGTGTGAGGAGGCTTTGCCGCCCTAACAACTTACCTGTTCTGAGAGCTTTTGACCAAGAGGTAATTATCTGCAGATATAAAACACAACGCATGTCATTTACAAAATATAGACTGAACTAGCAAAATGCATGGAAAGAAACGAGAGAGGTGGCTAAAGGAATGAAGATACAGACAAAGAAAATGATATAGAAACAGGGCAAAAGGTGAAATGGAGACGTCAGGAAAAAAAGTCAAAAGTCAGTACTTATTATTCCGATGGCCCATTTTTCCCAAACTCCAAAAGTTTAAATTTGTTTCCCTATGGACGAGGCAAAAAGAGCATTTGTCCAATGGCCCGTAATCCAGAAAAACAAACATCCGATTGGTCCACACATCATTCTTTATAATAATTAACCTTTTCCTACTGTTTGTTGAAAGGAGAATGAGCACTTTTTGGAGCAATGGCCGTTTGTTTTTTTGTGGGCTATTGTACAAATGGGCTATTGATCCAATTATGGCGCATTTCCACTGCAGCGGGTAGCCCCGTTTAAGCGTCCTTAATCGTCCTCAAGCGGCCAGGCCAGTTTTTGGTGGCCTTTCCATATAGCGTAGCACCGGCTAGCGGGTACTTTTTCCCTCTTTTTCCGGCCCCATAAAATCGTGGTTCTATCAGGCCAGGGCTGAACTAGTGACGTCAACACTCTCGACACACAAGATCGTGCGCGAGATCATCCCTAGCATCGCATATATATCTAGAAGCAAGCTTGCAGCATTTTTATAAACAGCATTTTTATAAACGGAGGAGCTACAAAAATGGCAACGTCAAAGAAAAGCACACCGTGGTCGACCGAGGAGGTGACGACGTTCCTACATCTCATTGGGGATGATCAAATCCAGCGGGAGCTCGACGGAACAACAAATTCGATCGCCCCGCCTACACTGCGTTGCTACCCCAGGTCCTAAACTGTAATGGAAATGCGCCACGGCCTCGGACGGCCAGTGAGGCTCGCCTGAGCGAGGACGCTTAGGGACGTTTAAATGGGGCTACCCCGCTGCAGTGGAAATATGCCATTAGATACTTTTCGAGTTATTGGGCCATGGGAACAATAGTCGGTCCTGGAGTAAACTTGATGTTACTGCTAACCTTTTAACCTCTGCTTCCTCTGTATGTACTGACATGTTACTGTCACCGTGAACATGCACATACACAGCAAACCAACTGAGCAGATCAGCACTGCACACAGGTACACATCTGAAACACAAAAACATGTACACACACATCAGCCTGATATCACTTTACGAAAGGTCTGAAGGAAAATCACAAGGACATGTTTTGCTGAGCTATTTCAAGACACTCTACTTTGTCCTTTGGGTTGGAATATGTCTGCATGCCAAGGACGATACAGTGCATGTCCACCACAAACATCCACACACACACACAAAATGATGACTTACCTTCAAACAAGCTCCACAGGCTTTCTTTGGCTTTGGTGGCCGGTAGGACATGCACTACATGGAGAAACAGAAGACAAGTATGTGAGGTCCATAGTCATCACTGTGGCCTCCCTGTCGCCTGACTGGCTGGAGTTTAAATACAGCTAATTGTAGCCCCTGCGTCTCTGAATCCCTGTCCAGAGGGCTCAACTTCATTTGGAGGATGAAATAATGCAGTTGGTTTGGAGTTATGCATCACAGTAAACCTTCTCCTCACATCCACCGATGCATGGCGGACTCACTTTTTCTTCTTCCCTCCTCATGACTAACGAGGCAACCTGTGAAACAATTTTGACGATGTACCATCTTAGAGTTTATTCTTTCGTGACATCAACAACATGCACATTAAACGTTTGCCAAGAACATTGAGATCCCAGTCCATTTGATTTACTATCATTCAGATTGTTGAATTCGGAAACTGAGGTTCCCACTTAACCCTGAATGGCAGTAAGTCATCTAATTAGCTAATTATTATCTGCAAGAATAAAACGACAAAACACAGTAAATTGGTGACAAATAAGTTTAACTAAAACAAATGGCCCAGGACTCAAACCGTGGATGTTTCCATGACTTAAAAAACATTGTTTTTCATACACAACATTTGACCCGTTTCTGCTTCCATAACATCTCCTTTCATACAAGTGGAAAAAACCTCAAAAATACACGTTACGATTTTTATTTCAGAAACTCTATCCTTTGCTTCTGTACAATTAAATAAAGTAAATGAAAAGTAATGCTAGGTAATCACATTTGAACACATTTCTTAAAACTTGAAATCCCCCAAAAATGTAGTGAGATTTTGAGTGATCAAATGGTTTAATTCATGGTGGTTTTTAGTATTTTAAATGGAGAGTCTTTTCAGTGTCACCATATCTTACATGTCTTCATGTAAATCTCAGCACGAAGCAGATCATCGTGCGACACCACAAAAACCCAATTTTATCACCGGTGGGGAATCAAAGGCATGTGAACGCAGCCTTAATCTGTGTAATGAGAATCCCAGTTATGTGCTTCTCGTGTCCAAAGTGTCTGAGACAATGTGTTTCCCTGCTCTTCACACACACGCACGCACGCACACACACATCACTTCAGGGGACATTAAATGTAATGTAATGACTTACATGCATTTCCTGGAGACTTATCCTAACCTTAACCATAACCAACACATGCCTAACCCTTACCCTTAACCTAACTCTTACCCTTAACCTAACCCTTACCCTAATCCTAAACCTAACCAAGTCTTCCCCTCATGGGGACCTCCAATTTGTCCCCATAAGGGAAGCCAGTCCCCACACGTGACTATGTAAACAGATTTAGGTCCCCACAAGTATAGTAATGCCAGACACACACACACACACACACACACACACACACACACACACACACACACACACACACACACACACACACACACACACACACACACACACACACACACACACACACACACACACACACACACACACACACACACCACACACACACACACACACACACACACACACACACACACACACACACACACACACACACACACACACACACACACACACACACACACACACACACACACACACACACACACGTGACCACAGTAGTCTTAACACGGCTGTTCTCTCGCTGTGCTGGTGGCAGGAAGCTTGTGAAGTGACACCCAGCAGGGCATCTTGAAATACCCCAAACCACCAGAAGCTGACGACTGGATTTTCCCACAGGAAGACTGTCTGTGCTGACTGGAGGAGCTTCTGCTGATTGCAAAGCGTATCTACAAAGTAGCAGCGATTAAGTGGATCCTCCCTGGACAGTTCTTGTGTACAAAACTAAAGCATAAACTCTAAAAACGAATGTACAAATCTACACGAAGTAAACAGAATCTTCACATCAGTTCCTTTGGAGATTGATTTCCTGTTGCAGTATATAAGCAAATGTGCTGTTTAACAAATAAGACATTTAAAGTAGTCAAAACTATTTCAGAATAATGGCTGTGGAGGTAAATTTGATGTATCGTTCACAACAGAATTGGCCAAAGTGATTTTTTAGCGAATAAAAGGTGATTTTAACCTCAACTCAAGCTTCAGATTTGCAGAAGTAACTAGATAAGAGGTATATATATATATATATATATTTAATCCGTCTACTCATCGCTCCAGGATGTTACCTTCCTAACTTTATGAAATAAAGACAAAATCCATATTTACATCCAGTTTTACATTGTTTTCCACCGTTTGACGTTAGATTGGCGCTCTTAATTACGTCATTTATTTCGCTATCTACTTATGCAACGGTATAAACATTTTCCCACTGGAGAAAAGGTCCAAACTACTGCCTATCTTAATCAACAAACTCCTAGTAAATGCATTATACTAGTAGATAGATACAACATGCATTCATTAACTTTTTTAATGCAGATTTTCTAGAGATTTGGATGGAAACTCGGAGCGTGAATGTTGCAAATATACATTAGTTCATCGGAGTATCTGTGGTAACTCAACATGTATATTTTCTAGTTTCTTGTTTATTTCTTGCCACTTGTTAGGCGCTTTTATCCAAAGCGACTTACATACTCAATACGAGCAATTTGGGGTGAAGTGTCTCAGGGACACAACGACATGCTGACCATACTTGCCAACCTTGAGACCTCAGAAATCGGGAGCATTTCGAAACCTCCGCGGGGGGGGAGGGGGGGGGGGGGGGGGGGGGGGGGTGTTAGTGGATCGCCGGAGCTGTATTAGATTAACATTAACATGCTTATTGTAGTTGTAAGTGCACCATCCTTGATGGAGCATATGGGCTGGACCTGTATTTAAGGAGTGAGCAGAGGGTCGAGTTGTCGATTCTTGTTCTGTGACTATCTGCCTCACCCTCTCTCTTTCAGTTGCGCACGCTACTAAAGAGACGCACTACCATGGAAACCAAACAATGGTGTAGCTGTATTAAAGTCCGAGTGGAAACAGTCCTGAGTAAATCTGATTTTGTCAGAAATCGGGAGAAATATAACCCCGGGAGGAAACCGGGAGAGGGCAATACAATTGGGAGTCTCCCACGAAAATCGGGAGGGTTGGCAAGTATGATGCTGACTGCAGTGGGGTTTGAACCTGTGACCCCCTGACCCCAACACCAACGCACAACCCACTGCAACACAAAACCTGTTATCTTAAAACCCTCTCTCCGTGCACAGTTAGGTTAGAGTCAGACTTTCTCCTACTTGTTTGAAATGACAGATGATTTGATGATAAAGGGGCAGGTCACATAAGATTTTATTCTTCTCCCTGCTCCTTTTCGCTAAATGGTAGAGTCATGTTTTGTGGCAATTATTGTACATTTGGTTTTGCGTACCATGAGCGGGACAAATAAAAATGAAATGAAATGTAATTTAAAAACCCCGCCCTCCCTCCACAGTCAATTATTCACAGCGTAACTCGCGATAACATCCGTGACGACAGATTCTGCTCTGCTCTGTCAGTGAGGCAGCTGCACATCTTGGAATAATCAGAAATGGGATGAATCTGGTGTTCTGTGTGTCTCATCTAGAGAATGGCGTCTTTTTAAAAGCTACTGCATCGAACTACAGTGGAAACATTCACACACACATCTTTTTGTTCATCAGATCCACAGAGACTGACTTTCAGATTTGTGGATTTCTTTTTTGTGCCCCAACAAACCCAACACTGTAAACATGAACACACAGAAATGTTCTGGAGTGTATAATGATCCTCTGTGTCTATCTCGCCTCTAATTTACTGTATTATAAATGACGGGATGTTGTGTGTCTTTACAAAGCTTTCAATGGTTCACCCTTTAACTTCCTGTCGCTTCTTTTCTTCGAAGAATTTGATTATATTAGTACATTTTGTTCCCCATAATGGCGATGTACATAGGCCTAGTTGGTTGGCTTTAAAAACAAAACTCTACAGAGATGTTTGTGACCCCAAAACGGCAATATTTTTAGTAATTTTCTTGAAAGGATGCTAATAAAATACTTTATAAGTAGCATATATAATATACAAATACTCAATATGTCACTCTAATGGCAATTTACATACGTCTAATAACGTTGGCTTTTAAACAATTATATATTTGTGACCCCAAAACAGCAATATTTCAGATTCCTTTTTAAGTACTATTCATTATGCTACAATGTTGAATATTGTAATATTACTTGAACTAAATAAACAGATGTTAAAGTGCATTCAGTTCTGCTTTTTTCTGCTGCTCTCAGTATAGCTCTAAAATATAACAAAATCCTCGTTCAATACAAAAAATGAAAGGAAATTACTTCCAACATTTACTCAATATGTCACTATAATGGCAATCTACATAGGCCTATTTTTGTTGGCTTTTAAAGGTCCCATGTCATGCTTTTCTGGTTCTTACCCGTCCCCTTGTTGTTATGAAGGTTGTTCTGCATGTAAACGGTCTGCAGAGTCTCAAACCCTCAAAGTACACCCTGTAGCGAGTAAAACTCTAACACAGAGAAGACCTGTCTGTGCTGCCCCAGAACGCCTCGTTGGGGATTTCTCTTTTTCCATTCTTTGCTTCTTGGGCATAGGGACGTTACGTCCGCGGAGCCGTTACGTTTGGACCAATCCGCTGACTCTCACACACACACACACACACTGGGCGGGACGTTGCGAGGCTCGCTGCTGCGAGGAGCGGGACACTGTGAGCTGGCTCACTGGTGTGGGGTCGGCGAGACACCGCGGAACTCAGCCTGAGCACACACACAAACTCCCAGCCAGGCTGCGTGTGTGTGTGTGTTTCGGGCTGGTTTCGCTGTGTCTCGCAGACGGCCACTGGGCTCACAGGAAGGGGGGGGGGCAGGAGCTCCAACAAGCCGTTTAGGACAGAGAGTGAATACACAGACTTTACAGAGATGCTGTCTGAGAAATGTGTGTTTGGATCATTGAACAATATAAATCTATTCTAGTAGACCTCAACAATGGAATTATGATCCGTAGAAATGGCCATGACATGGGACCTTGAAAGAAAACCTCCGAGATGTTTGTGACCCCAGAACGGCGATATTTCAGATTTCTTCTTGTAAAGCTGCCAAAACAACACTATACTTAAACCCACGCCACATCCGTAATTCGTGCACCTCTTCCTGCTCTCTCCAGGCACTCTTGTTAACTTGCAGTCGCCCACATGTGCTAAAGAAATACCCAGCGATCCAGTTTGTTTATGCCAGGAGGAGGCTGAGTCCACTCTGCCCTCACTTTCCCTGCCGAACCCTGTGACCCCTCAGCATGTGTTTGTTATAGCAGCAGTCGGTAGAGTAATGGGAGTTCTGTGCGATTGTGGAAACACCTGGTCACCTAATGTTATCCGATCACAGGAATTCCACTTCTTAGACGTCACAAAGACACACATTTGTGCACAGAAAGTCCCAGTGATCTGCTGCTTCTCATGTGAAGTGGGGTCCAGGAGCAACGGTCGCACAGGGGTTTTAACTGAAGCTGATGTTTATCATGGCTGTCAAGCGGTGGTGTTGATACTGGGAGGGAAAACCACCGCCTGCTGCTCTGCTGGATAGAAATAGTGCCGTTTTCCAGTGTTGTTGGAGCCATTACAATTACTCAATCTAGATCCTGGAGATTGTTTTGTATAGGGAACTCATAGGGTGACAAAAATGAACATTTTAGCTTTGAGTTTCCCCTGATTTAAATGGATTTAAATTGACATGGGTAGGGTAACTGTTACGTGCCGTAGTGTTTGTGTGGTCGTGTGGGTGTTTCTCTCTCTCTCCCTCTGACTCCCCAGGTGCAGCCTTGATTGTCCCCAGGTGCAGCCTCTCCCCAGGTGCTCCCTATCCTCAATCAGGGCCTCCATATAGGACAGGGGGAAGGTTGCTGCTTTCTCTCTCCTTCTCATCTGGCTGCATGTGTGCAGCATGTCTCTCTGTGAGACCCAGCATAGTTGTGTGTTGTTTACTGTAAGTTTGTTTTGTAATTGGGCTGGTGAGCCGCCTTACTTCTTAACTAATTAAAACCTCACTTAAACTCCTTCAGCATTCAGTTTCCTCTCCTTTTTCTCTCGTCCGGCTATCTTGTGTGTCGCTACTTCCTTTGGTACCCCTAGCTCTACAAGGGAACGTAACAGTAACCAAAAAGCTTGCATGACAAACTGGGAGTGTAAAGTCTGAGAGATGGTCTATTAAGAGATGCTAATCAGTAGCATTAGGGGACATTTAGGACTAACTAAGAACTCACTCATATCTCAGGCTGTTTTCCTTCGATTTTGACTATTCATTTTATACATGAGTCTAGCTTGGAGATAATTTAGTTTCTCCTGAATTTATTATGCTATACTTTAATTTAGACTCAAATGGACGAGTTGACAATGACCTGAACGACAAATTGGGGATAAAAAGCTATCTAACAAAGGTTGCATATTTTTACAAGCGGTCTGTACAGCATTTCATTTGAGCTAAACTCAGACTCCAGATATCAGAATATACACTTTTGGAAGTGCAATATATAATGAGTGAAGTGCACCTATGAACAGATTTGTACCTGATATGACATCCCTTACTTACCAAAAAAGTTGTACTTTCACAAAAAGCTTCTTATTTACTTCTTATCAGTCACAAAAAATTGGCTTTTGAAACTTGTACTACCGGAAAACCGACGATGAAAAGTCAAATTTGGATAAAATAAATATAGTCCTAGCTTTAATTGACCACAATTACTTAAGGTATTTACAGACGTGACGTACAGATGTTGTCTGTCTGTAACAAAAGCATAGGTGTGCATAGAAATAAAGCATTTGGTCAAATTTGAAAGCACCAAACGTTGCTTATAAAGGAAATCCATTTATAACCAATAGGAAATCCAAATTACAAGACCTGTGTTTGGAGTAAACAAGGGAGGTATTTTGGGATTCCTTTATTTTCCTCTGTACATGTATTGCCATTCATGTCATAATTGCAGTATTCATTCAGAAATGTCACAGTAGCCTTATTTATTAATATCTCAGAAACCACAATGGACCGGCGCTTCCTCGGATGAAAATAGCTCTCCACGTCCTCGACCTCAGAAGAGCCAGACAGCGTCCACTCTACTGTCACTGCAGACAAACACTCCAGCTTCACCTTCCTTCAGCACAACTATCTCTTGTTCCAGTTCTGCTGAGTCTCTCCACACTCGGTCTGCTCTACTTCTGGGAGGGAAACTCTTTGTCAGAGCCAATGTCAACACTCTGGGCCCAGACTTGGCTCTGGACACCCCGAAAAGTCACAAAACCGGTAGGAACACTTCCATGGAAAAAGTGGTGAGCAACGTCTAGTGTTGTTGAACTCTCAGTTATAAAGCATTGAACTTAAAAACAAAGGAATTGTCTCAAATTTGTTGCAAGCATCAATTTCAAAGAAAATCCTCTCAACCAGTTTTCTGCTGATATTTGACGCAACACTGACAAAAAAAAAAAAAAGCTTTAACAGAAAGTGACACATTTCCAATCTGTTAGGAGTAAATAAAAGTAATATTGATTAAGATTAGCATCACTATTTACAAAAACCCGATCGTCCTCTAAAAACGGACAACATCCCAGTTCTATCAACTCAGGCATGCAATAACGTTGTTCAATATCGCAATATTGCTTTGAAAAATCTAAAGATATTAAAGTGTATTCAGTACTGCCTTTTTGCTACTCGAAGTGTAGCCTACTGCTGAAATACAACAAATTGCCTGTTCAATAAAAAAATGAAAGGAAATTACTTCCAACGATATTTGATTGAACACATTAAGGACACACAAAAAAGACCACATTTGAAACTGCCTTTTTTTTTTTAACTGATGCTCTCTTTCAACTAAATCTTAACGGTTTATTCCACAAGTTGATGACAGTAAAACATCATATTGTGCAGCATTACGTGTCTAGTTTGAACCCATTCACAAGCTAAAAAACTGTTGTATAGAAACACTAGAAAGTTAGTATGAGATAACGTTCTTCCCTCTTATGAACTAGCGACGTTAGCTCATTTGGCTAGCTAGGTAGCTACAGCTAACATGATCTGCTAGCCACAATTTAGATTTAAGCCAAGTGATACTTGCTGGCTATAAATGCGAAGACTAGCTGCTCTTGTGTACTAAGCTCTTACTGTAATTGATGTTTGACAGATTGCGTGGTAAATGTGCCCTAATTATAACTGCAAATCAAATATTCTTTTGCGAGGACGTAGAGGAAAAACTCAGAAAGCTTTTAAAGTATGTCTCTGGCTTTTATAAAAGTAAAGAGATTTCTCTGCGGTATCTGGTAGCCGTGGATTTGTCATTCGTTCCGTTGTGTGAGCGTCTCCTGTGTCAGCGGCGGCATTGAAACCTCACACTCCTCTGCTCTGTCTCCAAGATCAAGTACTCCAACTCAAAGCCACAACTTATTGAGATGGAGGATCCTTTTAACCCCAGCTCCTAACCAATGACATGTCCCGTCCCAAATCAAAAGCAGGACAGGGCTCAGCGAACCCTCTTCACTGCCTCTTCAGCTCTTCAGACAGATGGATTAGATCATGCAGATGTGGTAAGAGAAACTACTGAAGATGCAGAACTGCTCCCCAAGGACACACTGTTTTCAGTCTAGAGTTATCACAATTTTGGATTATTTGGGGGTCTTCTTTAGGTCTGCAAGTCTGTGAACATCGCCTCATTTTAAACTGATATTGGCAGAGTTGGCACAAACAGATGTCATGCCCCTTTTCTTTCCAGTTATATTCTTGTGGTCGAAATCACCGATTATTCAACTAAAGCCTCCAACAGTTTCATGAGCTCAAACCTGGCATTGGTGCAAAAACTTCTTTGCGGTTTTTACTATTATCAAAACAGCATCTGTAATTGCTTCTGTTGTGGTTTCAGAAATAGCTGTTAAGCCACCGCCCTGCACCATCAAACGCAGTGATGTCATTCTGAGAGAAACTAGGCATCAGCTACTGGTTTCTTCTTCCAACGAGGGATTAAGAGCAGAGGTTCCCCATCGGATTTTGGCTTAAGACCCCAATTTCTGATCTCACTCCACTTTCTTTGCATACTTGAAATGAAAGAAAACCCTACGAGAAACTCAACAGTGGGTTCCACCTCCAGGGTTGAGAAACTATGTCCTAATAGTAAAATAAACCTTCACCAATTCTGGAATAGGGCAAAAGGAAAATAAGTAGTATCTGAAAAACTTTGAGATAAGGATTACATTGTATGTATTTTTGATAACGGATGGCTAGAAGTTGTGTTTAGTTGTAACTAATGATAAGTTCAGAGATATCTGTACTTCATGATTTTCTGTTGAATCATTTCTAATGAAATCCGAAGAAGCCGCTCAATTGTACATACCAATACGTCATCATTATATACATATTATATACAGTACAAAAAAAGTACGAGGTTCTATCCAAAACTTTTTCGGATGCAAAACCATAACAATTCAAGTCAAAGCGAGCAAACTATAAACTGTAGTTGAAGGTCACTTTTTAAAACATTTTTCATAAAATCCCTTTTGGTAAATGAAACCCTTAACCCTCCTGTTGTCTTCGGGTCGAACCTGACCGATTTACTACTTTCATCAATCAGAACTTTTTTGTTTTACATTCGATTGCATTCAGGCTTCATGATATCCTTCACAGGAGACATTTGAACATATACAATGGCTGATCACCACTTTCATTGAGTTTTGGATGATTTAGTCAACTTTGAAACACCATGGTGTTCCCGCCATAACGAAAAGGAATTAGTAACCATCCGGATCAGATAAAACACACACACACACACACACACACACACACACACACACACACACACACACACACACACACACACACACACACACACACACACACACACACACACACACACACACACACACACACACACACACACACACACACACACACACACACACACACACACACACACACACACATACCAATTTGACACATTTCCCGCTCTTATGTGCCCCTCCCCCCACATGGATCACACCTGGCACACGCAATACATGTTCAGTGTCTGTTCTTTGTATATTTACTGCAGTTCTTCATGTATACCAGTAGTCTGATACAATATGTACAGTTTGAAAGGGTGTTAAATGAAATGTGGTGATGATTAATGGTTTTTGTGTTAATGTCATAGCAGTTGAAACAGGACCGGTCAGATTTTTCGCGAACACCAAAGTAAGGGGGGGGGGGGAAACGAAGACAATAGGAGGGTTAAGAAACCCTATAAGAATGTTTTTTTTTACAAGTTAAGTCCAATGCTTCTTGCCTGTCAGACATTTTTTCCTTGACATCTTATCTGTTACTGTTACTCTACAAATGTGAAGAATGGTGATGCTCTAGAGCTCTTGCTTGGCAAATATTCCGGGTAAAAGTAAAAACCATAGGTTCAGCCTCACCTCTGAGCTCAGTAGCGGCGGTGCAGTTCGACGAGGCCTTCCAGCGGTCCTGGTGCTTTTTAAACTCCTGCACCCGGCACATGTAGAGCCCTCGATCCCCCTCGGACACGTTCAGGATCACCAGGTCAAAGATCTTCCCCTGCTTCACCACCGTCAGCTTCAGTTTGGGCCACGTGAAGCTCTTCGTGTAGTTCCCGTAGAAGCGTGCCTTCCTCATGTTGACACGGGCGATGAGGAGTTCGTCCTCCGGTCGGTCCGTGCCCGCGGGCAGGAACGTCCATTTCACCACTGGCAGAGCAGCGTTTCGTCTCCGCTGGGACACAACACAGGAGAGCGTGATGTTTTGACCCTCCTGGGCCACCGTGAAGGGGTAAGGGGTGATGGTGACGTTAATGGCCAAACACCAATCTGGAGAAGACGTACACAAGTTATTTAAAGGTCACCTATTATGCAAAAGTTTTGATGTCTCTTCTACATCAACATGTGTCCTCTCTTCTTCATGTCTCTTCTACATCAACATGTGTCCCCTCTTCTTCACGTCTCTTCTACATCAACATGTGTCCCCTCTTCTTCATGTCTCTTCTTCATCAACATGTGTCCCCTCTTCTTCATGTCTCTTCTACATCAACATGTGTCCCCTCTTCTTCATGTCTCTTCTACATCAACATGTGTCCCCTCTTCTTCATGTCTCTTCTTCATCAACATGTGTCCCCTCTTCTTCATGTCTCTTCTACATCAACATGTGTCCCCTCTTCTTCATGTCTCTTCTACATCAACATGTGTCCCCTCTTCTTCATGTCTCTTCTACATCAACATGTGTCCCCTCTTCTTCATGTCTCTTCTACATCAACATGTGTCCCCTCTTCTCCATGTCTCTTCTTCATCAACATGTGTCCCCTCTTCTTCATGTCTCTTCTACATCAACATGTGTCCCCTCTTCTTCATGTCTCTTCTACATCAACATGTGTCCCCTCTTCTTCATGTCTCTTCTTCATCAACATGTGTCCCCTCTTCTTCATGTCTCTTCTACATCAACATGTGTCCCCTCTTCTTCATGTCTCTTCTACATCAACATGTGTCCCCTCTTCTTCATGTCTCTTCTACATCAACATGTGTCCCCTCTTCTTCATGTCTCTTCTACATCAACATGTGTCCCCTCTTCTTCATGTCTCTTCTACATCAACATGTGTCCCCTCTTCTTCATGTCTCTTCTACATCAACATGTGTCCCCTCTTCTTCATGTCTCTTCTTCATCAACATGTGTCCCCTCTTCTTCATGTCTCTTCTACATCAACATGTGTCCCCTCTACTTCATGTCTCTTCTACATCAACATGTGTCCCCTCTTCTTCATGTCTCTTCTACATCAACATGTGTCCCCTCTTCTTCATGTCTCTTCTACATCAACATGTGTCCCCTCTACTTCATGTCTCTTCTACATCAACATGTGTGCCCTCTTCTTCATGTCTCTTCTACATCAACATGTGTCCCCTCTTCTTCATGTCTCTTCTACATCAACATGTGTCCCCTCTTCTTCATGTCTCTTCTACATCAACATGTGTCCCCTCTTCTTCATGTCTCTTCTACATCAACATGTGTCCCCTCTTCTTCATGTCTCTTCTTCACCAACATGTGTCCCCTCTTCTTCATGTCTCTTCTACATCAACATGTGTGCCCTCTTCTTCATGTCTCTTCTACATCAATACGTGTCCCCTCTTCTTCATGTCTCTTCTACATCAACATGTGTCCTCTCTTCTTCATGTCTCTTCTACATCAACATGTGTCCCCTCTTCTTCATGTCTCTTCTACATCAACATGTGTCCCCTCTTCTTCATGTCTCTTCTACATCAACATGTGTCCCCTCTTCCTCATGTCTCTTCTACATCAACATGTGTCCCCTCTTCTTCATGTCTCTTCTACATCAACATGTGTCCCCTCTTCCTCATGTCTCTTCTACATCAACATGTGTCCCCTCTTCTTCATGTCTCTTCTACATCAACATGTGTCCCCTCTTCTTCATGTCTCTTCTACATCAACATGTGTCCCCTCTTCTTCATGTCTCTTCTACATCAACATGTGTCCCCTCTTCTTCATGTCTCTTCTACATCAACATGTGTCCCCTCTTCTTCATGTTTCTTCTCCATCAACATGTGTCCCCTCTGTGGAAAGAGACTCTGAAAGTTTCAGGAACAAAGATTCTCTCTCTTTTTGATCCATTTCTATAAAAACCTGTCTGAAAATGAGCTGATCAGACTTTGGCCACTTTGTGATGTCATAACGATGTGTTGGCTTGTGTAACCATTAGCCAATCAGCAACCAAGGTAGTTCCTGTCTTTCCACTCCACAAATAGCTGGTTTCCTATAGTGTAGTGTTTCATTGTGGACAGGGATGGTTTCGAAAATGACCTGAAGAAAATACTCTGCTTTCAGTCATTTTCAAAGATAATAATTTAAGTAGACGTATGCTCGAACATGCCTAAAGACACCTAACACAGGTTTCAAAGATAATCGTGTAGTAAAAGCCTGATATTGTGACAGGCCTCACCTCAGTTTTTGTCCCGGTCAATAATGATCTGTTCATTCATGCTACGATTACACTTTTTATCCAACATGGAGGAAAAGTCCTCAAAGCTTCTGAGAGAAATACATCGTCCTGTCATGGGGTTAAGTTCAGGATTCCCAACATATTAATGCAACTGAAAAATTAGTTGATAGACATTTCAAGCTTGAGCTGAGTTTCAGACAAAGTACTGACCAATTAACAGTTCCCAAAATAGAAATAGTACTATGAGGATTTGCAAAGTGAAAGGTTGTTCTACGAATAAAAGTCATCTCTAATATCCATACAGTCTGTAATGGGGCCATTGTTGCTCAAAGTATTCTCCCGTCTCGCTGACAGCCGTATTGTTTTTGGCCGGTGGCGACAGACGTTGGATGCATTTTGAGGAACAAACTTTACTGCTGCAATATATCACACATCTGTTCTTCCAACGTTTCACAATGCACACTTCACACATAGACATTTCACTGTGACACACATTTTACTGTTTTACAGCTCAGTATGTAATTAAAACATTTGTTACAGTTGTGTCTTTCATTAAGAGCGACAGAACAAAACAATGAAAGGATAATTGAGTGGCAGAAAAGTGTTGTTTGTTGACTTTGAACTCTTAAACTGCTCAATTAAATAATCTCTTTTGACAGAAGCTCACTCAAATGGCCATAAATGAATATAGAAGTGCTCAGATTTACTTTGAAAACCACCAATTTTCACTTTGGAATTGACTCATATTTTCAAACACATCAACTTTACAAAAAATAAACTTGCCAACACCCAAATTGCTCCTGTGGGGATTGCCCACAGGACTGAATGTAGCGTCTAACAAGTGACAAGTAATGTAATGTCAGTTGAAAGACAATCCTATGTTATAAAACGACTTGTCTCCTCACCCCAACATTTTCATGTTTTCTACAAAGTTTCTCAGAAGAACATTGGAAAACATTTTGTCTCACCACCACTTCCACTTCGGTACAAACAGAATAAATGTTTCCTACCTCCAAGCAGGGCTCGAGTGAGGAGAGCGAAGACCACAGAGGAGATCTTCATTTTCCACGGCTGCAGCCTCCATACACTCCCAGTTAAATGCCTCTGAAGAAAAGAAGCCCCAGGTTTCCTCCTCCTCCTCCTCCTCCTCTTCCTCCTCCTCTTCTTCTTCTACTCTTTTTTTCTTCCCCCAGCTGAGGAGTGTAATATGAAACATTGGGCGCTCTGTTTCTACTCAGAACCTCCCTCTGCCCCTCCCCCCACTCATGTCACACACAACACATTTGGGTATGCACGCACACGCACGCACACACACACACACACACACACACACACACACACACACACACACACACACACACACACACACACACACACACACACACACACACACACACACACACACACACACACACACACACACACACACACACACACACACACACACACACACACACACACACACACACACACACACACATCTGCTTTTGGCGAGTGAGTGGGAAATGTAATTTCCTGTGCAGGATGGGGGGGAGGGAGGGGGGGGTGGTGTTGTTGAGATTGACACAGAGAAAATCACACTTCCAGCTGTGGAGGACAGCAGGACTAGAGCAACACCAGGAACACACACACACACACACACACACACACACACACACACACACACACACACACACACACACACACACACACACACACACACACACACACACACACACACACACACACACACACACACACACACACACACTATGATATTGAATTATTAGAGTTTATATACCAAAAAGGTACAAGTATGTATAATACAATACCTATAATAAACTGTTAAGAACCTTAAAGAAAATATTTCCACATATTAACCCATTAACACAGCCATTTTAATGCATTAGCATTATAGAACAATATCTTATTATATCAGGCTTTCAATCTAGAGGGAAAATGTGTAGTTTTAAGGATTTTTCACCAAATTAAGCCATTTTTCTTACGTTTGCTCTGTTGGACAAATACATGCTATTTTACCAGCTATGTGTATAACAAAAAAAAAATGCCTCAAATCAATACTTATATCCCAGACTGTGAGAAGAAAAAAAGACCTTAAGCATTTAGTTTACATAAAATAATTCAGCTTTTGTTGGGTTTTTAAAAACAGTTGGCATTTAAAGAGTTTAAGACCATTCAGAAAGTTAATAAACATTTGCAAGTTATCATCAGGATGAGTCAAAGAAAGAGATACACTCAGTGGAACCGGGAAATAATATTAATATATAAGCTTGTAGACTTTCGTTCCACCTCTACAGACATCATCAGACTTCTTTTGGCTTTGTTAAGAGTGAAAGTTGCTGAATGATATTGAAGTGTTAAACTGGTGGGGTTGCTCATCCTACTTTTACCACATAATAGATAACTCATGTCTCTACAGTGTCTCCATTTCTCTCCCCTCTCCTGTAACAGGACCCCACAGTGAATCTTTGTCATCTCGGGGTTTTTGGGACACTCTTCTGGCTTTTATTAAACCTCAGAGTTCGGCGCTGCGAGGATCTGGGACACTTTTGATGAACAGATAATAAAGCAGACGGTCTGCGGGGCCTCAGAAGTGCTTTTAGTCTGGCGACAGTTTGATGAACATGGATGTTCCCCGGACAAAGAAGTCCACTTAACCAAACCTCTTTACCTTCAGCATGCAGGGCAAAGTGTTATATGGGGTTCACTGAATTAGGACTCTGAATCTTCTTGCTTATGCATTATTTTTGCTTATTATCAGTTCTGTAAACAGATATTTTCTGATTATTGTACGTCAGAATAATAATAATAGACTTTTTTCACAACCCTAATCCCTAACATTCCTAATTTTTGACCTGAAAGAGCCGGTCTTGTACATTTCCATAAACCTAAGAAACCTAAGGAAAACTGCAAATCCGTAATTGTGAGTCAGCCTCACCTGAGGGTTAGGGTTAGGGTTTTCAGAACAACTCAAATGTCTCTATGCAGGTGTAGAACATGTACTTACTTCTTATGCAAAATAATGTATTTAGAACCAAAATGTAGAACAAAAAACAAGACGTTGCACATTAAGTTGTCACTAGAGCTGCAAGAGGTGCATGAGATTCTACACCCAGTCTTAGACCATTTTTCCTGAACCAACAAGTCCAAATAAGGAGTGAATTAAGTAAATTAGTCATGAGTTGTAGCGTTAAAAAAAGGGGGGGGGGGGATATTACATTTCGATTATTTTGAATGACATCGGGATTGCATGCTTCATTATTCTGGTTTTGATCCAAAACTGTATTGAAATGTTCAAAGTGGGTTTTGCGAGCAACAATTTGTTGGCAGGACATCTCAATATTTAATCCAGAACGGTATTTATACAGATATTTTCCCAGCAAAAGGAAGCTAAAATGATAACAATTGCAGAATTGGATGATAATTATCTTATGATTCAATATGACACCGAGTAAAAAGCTACAAACGAATGAAGAGCTTAGGATAAGGTACAGTAGAAATATGTTTTTGGAGGAGAGCATTGCTTTATGAAGGGAAACTGTTAGAAATGTCCATAAACAGGTGCGAATAAATGCCCTTTTAGTTTAGCCTCTGGAATAAATACAAGCCCTTCATTAACAGGTTTGATTGAGAACTGGACTTGTTTGTCTCCAGAAGGTAAGTATTGCCCCCTTGTGGGAAATGCATGACATACTTATTATTCGTTTAGTTGTGCTGGATCATCTGTGTGCAGATTCATGTGATTTTTTAAATGTATTTATTCTTATTTTTTTAATTCAACAAATCCAAGATTAACATGTAGAGTCAAGGCACAAGGAAACACAGATGGTAGCCCTCCCATGAGATGGGAGAACAAGTGTTTTTGGAAGTTATTTTCTAAGTAAGAGTGATGAAAAAAACACAAATACACCAACCATATTCACTATTTACATGACACAACAACAACAACACGACTTTTGAATATTTACACATATTCTATTGAGGTTTAATTACAATTGTGTGTGTGTGTGTGTGTGTGTGTGTGTGTGTGTGTGTGTGTGTGTGTGTGTGTGTGTGTCTGTGTGTGTGGCCTAGCAT
>NW_022989863.1:114139-166118 GCF_902827175.1 Gymnodraco acuticeps
GCTGATGTTCAGGTGTATATCAGTATGTAGTGTCTCTACTTTAAAGAGTCCTCTCCTGCTGATGTTCAGGTGTATATCAGTATGTAGTGTCTCTACTTTAAAGAGTCCTCTCCTGCTGATGTTCAGGTGTATATCAGTATGTAGTGTCTCTACTTTAAAGAGTCCTCTCCTGCTGATGTTCAGGTGTATATCAGTATGTAGTGTCTCTACTTTAAAGAGTCCTCTCCTGCTGATGTTCAGGTGTATATCAGTATGTAGTGTCTCTACTTTAAAGAGTCCTCTCCTGCTGATGTTCAGGTGTATATCAGTATGTAGTGTCTCTACTTTAAAGAGTCCTCTCCTGCTGATGTTCAGGTGTATATCAGTATGTAGTGTCTCTACTTTAAAGAGTCCTCTCCTGCTGATGTTCAGGTGTATATCAGTATGTAGTGTCTCTACTTTAAAGAGTCCTCTCCTGCTGATGTTCAGGTGTATATCAGTATGTAGTGTCTCTACTTTAAAGAGTCCTCTCCTGCTGATGTTCAGGTGTATATCAGTATGTAGTGTCTCTACTTTAAAGAGTCCTCTCCTGCTGATGTTCAGGTGTATATCAGTATGTAGTGTCTCTACTTTAAAGAGTCCTCTCCTGCTGATGTTCAGGTGTATATCAGTATGTAGTGTCTCTACTTTAAAGAGTCCTCTCTAGCTGATGTTCAGGTGTATATCAGTATGTAGTGTATCTACTTTAAAGAGTCCTCTCCTGCTGATGTTCAGGTGTATATCAGTATGTAGTGTCTCTACTTTAAAGAGTCCTCTCCTGCTGATGTTCAGGTGTATATCAGTATGTAGTGTCTCTACTTTAAATAGTCCTCTCCTGCTGATGTTCAGGTGTATATCAGTATGTAGTGTCTCTACTTTAAAGAGTCCTCTCCTGCTGATGTTCAGGTGTATATCAGTATGTAGTGTCTCTACTTTAAAGAGTCCTCTCCTGCTGATGTTCAGGTGTATATCAGTATGTAGTGTCTCTACTTTAAAGAGTCCTCTCCTGCTGATGTTCAGGTGTATATCAGTATGTAGTGTCTCTACTTTAAAGAGTCCTCTCCTGCTGATGTTCAGGTGTATATCAGTATGTGGTGTCTCTACTTTAAAGAGTCCTCTCCTGCTGATGTTCAGGTGTATATCAGTATGTAGTGTCTCTACATGTCTCCATGCTTTAATGTTCATAAAGCTCTTTATTTTTCTCATACTGCCTGTGCTGCAGCACCTCTTTTCACCCTCTGTCTGATACCAGAGCCCAGTTTTCTCTGATTGGTTAGCTGGCTGGCTCTGTTGTGATTGGTCAACCACTTAGAGACGTTCCGCCCCTTAGCCTATCACGTACAATGTGTTGGAGCGCTGGCCAATAGAGGCGCAACTGTTACATATTGATGTTAGAAAGTAAACAAAAGGACTTTAGGATTTGTGTCTTTTCAGACCATTTACGTGCATACAATCCTATAACACACTATGGGAAAGGGACATGCCCAAAAAGCAGAATAGGGCCTCTTTAAATCATCCACCAGTTTTCAAGGTTAATAACTTAACTCTTTAGGTTAGCTTTAGGTTACCATATGTAGGTTCGAACAGTTTGATAAGTACACCATGATGTAAATATACAGTATCGTACAAAGCACAGCGCATGGAAACCCTGAGACACGTACAAAAATGTTTTGTTGTTGTTGTAATACTAATTGTAGCCACAACAGGCAACATTAACCCATCTTCAAAGTGAGTTTTAGTTGATTTGATGATTCTAAACACAAGTTACAAAGTGTTTACAATGTGAGACTCTTAAAAAGGTAAATATAAGAGGAAACATAGGTTGTCCAGTAATGTATGATATATGATCCCCTCACCTGTGTATCCATCACAGAGTTTCTCCCTGCAGACCATGAGAATAATACATCCGGCCACTAGGAACACGCCGGTCCCAACTCCGATCAGAACGTACTTTATATCTGGAAGGAAAACAAACGGCAGACATCAACAAACAAGATGTAACGTAACACCTGAGACATAAAGAGAATATTCTGATTTCACAACTTGTTTACTCCATGGTAGATTAAGTCCTCAGTCATGGTATCACGCTGCTCTCTGAAAACTTCATTGCATCACGTGTGTTTGCAATATGAATCCAGAACAACCAGGAATCAGTGAGAGGTGGGGGGGGGGGGGGTCAGTGTTTGTCAATGTGAGTGTTTGTGATCTTTAACAAAACAATGGCAGTATAGACATATTTCTGCATATGAAGCATATTCACTTATCAAAATAAGCGGTTGGAAAATTGTCGAGAAGTATCGACCTAATGACCTTTGAACGATTCCTTTGTGCCTGAATTTAAAAAAACAATCACATTCAAGATGAATTTACTGCAGTGTCTATATCTCCCCATATGTGTGTATCGTTTATTTTTAAAATGAGGAAGGGTATGACCTGGCAGCCATGTTGAAAATAGATAAGGAATATACAAAAAAAAGGCCTAAACGGATTGAAAAGCAACGTAAAAAAAAAACATCTCGATGTGGACAAAGCCTTAGATTCATGAAACAATTTAAAACACATTTATGTTTCTCTTGAACAATGTTAATATTCACAGACCCGAAAAACACCGAAACATAAAAACCAAACCCATCTTAATGGTTGGATAACAATAGGGTTAGATGAATAAATACATTTTGTAATTTAACTGAAATTACCCTTTAAGATTTTGCTCTGAAATGTAATACTTTTACACATGACTTAAGGACAAACAAGTCCTTAAAGTTGCATGGTTGTATTTCAAAATGTTTCTACCCTGGTATTTTGGGTCATGCTGTGGGTGTTTCAACACGTAACCCGTATAATATGGACTCTTTAAAACTAACCTCTAAAGTGTTGTGTGTTCAGCGAAACCTGTTGACCCACCTAGTTGCTCTGCGGGGTCGGATCCATCTCCTCTCACAGCCAGCAGCAGATACTCTGAAACACATTGTTTTCACTGAATTATTATTTTCAGGTCACAAAAGCCGACAGGAAGCAGTCAACACCACAGAGTCGTCAATCAGATTACACAGAGATCAGTGTCAGCGCTCTGCACACTGCACTTCCTTTACACTCGCACACGGAGTGATGCAATACTGCTATACAATATGTTCAGGGTTAGTTCAGAGCACATTTCAGACACAAAGGCCATTCAAATGTATTCGCATAACCATTGACACACAAATGAAACAGACAATAGAGTGGTGCAGGAATCAGTCAGAATCGTACTACTTCTGGTTCTCTTGTCTCGAAATCAAAGGTTTTTTTGAGTGTGTTTTTTGCCTAAAATAAAGTCTGTGGTGGACAAAAGCTTTTGGGGTTTTGTTCTACAACATAACATATATCAGTAAGTACCCCTCGCTTAAATATCTGAAGTTTCCATATGTCTTAACTCTTAGATGCATAAGTGGGTCTTTTTGGACCCAGTGAGGTGGTTTTATTGAAGTATCTTTGCAATTACATTTTTTTATCATTTCATATTCCAGCAATTCCTCAAAAAACATGTTTTGGATATCATGCCATTCACATTTTAAATGTACATTTTAAGAAATTGTAGTTTTTGTATTACCACCCCAAGCTTCTATATATAAGTTGGGTCAAAAATGACCCGCATGCATTTCCTATGGGATCCTATGGGAACCTTTGATTCCTATCAACTGTTGCTGTCAGGAATACATTCACTGTAGACCACACAGACGACATCACAAGTGACACCTCTCAGGAAGATTATTTTACGCAGCAAGATCTGATACCTGTCAGTATAATAATAATAATACATTATATTTGTATAGGGCTTTTCAAGGACTCAAAATCGCTTTACAATATAAGGTTAGGGTGGACTATCAAACTTGATGGCATGGATTGATGGGGGGTGGGTTATGAGTAGACAAGAGGAGAAGATATGAGTTTTGAAAAGGGACTGGAATACTGTGAGGGTCTCAGAATAGTGGAGATCTTTGCATCGATATGTTCAAAATGTTAAAAAAAATTCTAAAATATTGAATTGTGAAAAATGTAATATAAAATATTTCTAATGTGAACCAAAATATAATACTAAATATTATACAAGTTATTTTTCTTAACCAAAATGACAAAAATGTCATAAAAACACACATTATTGTAATACGGGTCGTTTTAGACCCACTTATGGAAGAGTGTAGGGTTCAGTCACTCGTACATCTAAGAGTTAATAAGCGGGGGCTGCTGACAAGTGTACTAAATGAACTTCTAAATGTCATCACGCCCAACATTAAGCCGTCTTTAGCTTAGCGGTGGTGAAGTCATGTGACCGTGCTGTAGTTCCTTTATAGCCCAACATTAGCCTCCTTTAGCTTAGCGGTGGTGAAGTCATGTGACCGTGCTGTAGTTCCTTTATAGCCCAACATTAGCCTCCTTAGCTTAGCGGTGGTGACGTGAAGTCATGTGACCGTGCTGTAGTTCCTTTATAGCCCAACATTTGCCATCTTTATCTTAGCGGTGGTGACGTGAAGTCATGTGACCGTGCTGTAGTTCCTTTATAGCCCAACATTAGCCTCCTTTAGCTTAGCGGTGGTGACGTGAAGTCATGTGACCGTGCTGTAGTTCCTTTATAGCCCAACATTAGCCTCCTTTAGCTTAGCGGTGGTGACGTGAAGTCATGTGACCGTGCTGTAGTTCCTTTATAGCCCAACATTAGCCTCCTTTAGCTTAGCGGTGGTGACGTGAAGTCATGTGACCGTGCTGTAGTTCCTTTATAGCCCAACATTAGCCTCCTTTAGCTTAGCGGTGGTTGAAGTCATGTGACCGTGCTGTAGTTCCTTTATAGCCCAACATTAGCCTCCTTTAGCTTAGCGGTGGTGAAGTCATGTGACCGTGCTGTAGTTCCTTTATAGCCCAACATTAGCCGTCTTTAGCTTAGCGGTGGTGACGTGAAGTCATGTGACCGTGCTGTAGTTCCTTTATAGCCCAACATTAGCCGTCTTTATCATTAGCCGTCTTATTTTAGTTCCTTTATAGCCTAACGTTAGCTTTTTACTTTGAAAATAATAAAGTGGTGTCAATATGTGCAGATTATCCTGTTGAACAAAATGTGTGAGTATCATAGACCAAGGATCTTATTTTCTGCACTACTCTGAAATCCACTGGAAAAATCCCATTGCTTTTTATCGAGGGAACCCTTGCGATGCTAACTCCAGCACCACTGCACCACTCTAGTAAGTTTCCATTTATGCCAAGCTACCCTTGAGCCAGGCTACTCCTGTTCAGACCTCAAGAAGCAGAGGAGTTTTACTTTGGGCGGTGGGGTCTGACTGTTACTGAAAGTAGGGCAGGGTGTTACTGAAACAGAGCATACACACTCAGCAAGAGGCTATCTTACAACCTCAGACGCATACCTCTGGCAGCTCTTGGACCAGCTCTGTTGTTACTGTACGTGAGACTATAAAATAACCTAAATTAAATACAGCTTCAGAAGTAATCAGCTCATCAATAACGAGGAGCTAAATAACTACAATCATTCATTCTACTGCCAGCATAGTGTAGGGTTAGATTTCCTTGCAGGATTAGAAACGTTAAATAGGAGTTCAAAGTGTTGGCTGTGGCTGAAATTGAACCTGTGACCAGTCATGGGACAATCTATGTGTTCTGTATCAGTCTATGGTAATTTCAGCCTAGCAGAGTGTCGGGAGAGATAACGTTTCCAGTGACCAGAGCACAACCTTTTACATAATGTGTCAAGTCCAGCAAGCACAGCGAGGCAGTCTGACATCTCTCTGCCACCCCAATGCACAACACAGGTCAAGATAGCAATACAAGTCCTGCACACAGACAATATAACAACTTTTACAGCACTAAGATATATCCAATTGTTACGCTTTGGTTATTGTGTGTGTGAGAGAGAAACTTCTTTTGGAGGGAACACAGGGATTTTAGCCTTTGCAGACCATTAACATGCACACAAACCCATATACCACACTACAGGAATGGGAAAAACCCTACATTTCTGAATAGGGCCTCTTTAAATCATCCACCAATCCAGCAATACATGTCCTGCACACAGAGAATATTACAACTTTTACAGCGATAAAATATATGAAATTGTTGCCGCTTTGGTACAAACAACCTGAGTTCTTTGACATATTCAGTTGAATGCTTTTATTTCTTCAATTGTAATTCTTCCTTACAAAGGCAGAGACCTTCAGGAGGAGCTGAATCAACACATCCTCACTCCCAGGTCGGCCTATGTTGAAGTTATGTCAAGTTCCCTGTGTCGGCTTTTTCCAACGCAAGAGGGGGGGGCCCTTAGCGTACATTTTCAACTTTCCGGGATGTCCATAGGCTTCTATATAGCTCCCTAAACGTATGTTGTCCTATTCAGCCAACACATCCTCACTCCCAGGTCGGCCTATGTTGACGTTATGTCAAGTTCCCTGTGTCGGCTTTTTCCAACGCAATAGGGGGGCAGCCGTGTCGGCCCCCAACGCAAGGGGGGGGGGGGGTGGATGGGCCTTAGCGTACATTTTCAACTTTCCGGGATCTCCATAGGCTTCATAGCTCCCTAAACGTATGTTGTAGACGACTTGAGATCGCGAGCGAATGCTACCCGCAGATCCATTCTCACAGTGTTTATCAACCTTTTTCTTACTCAATATCAAGCCACACTTGTTGTTTTTACTTCTTTATTTGAATTGAATAATGTAGGACTTTTGCTGCCGTCAGTTATGGGGAGAGTAGGGGCTCAGAATACTGAAATCTGTATTGTTTCATCGTTTTTTCTCTCTAGGGCTCTGGCATAGACCAGCGGTCTATGCCAGACCAGCGGGCATAGACCAGCGGTCTATGCCAGCGGGCGGAACTTGTCATAAAGTCACGAAAATAAAGCCCGCCCATTTAGAGGGAAGATATGATTGGTCAATTGTACTGTCATTTTACATTACTCTCTCGTTGAGTTACTATAGCGGGCCCTCTGTGAATCTACAGCGGGCCCTCTGTGAATGTAGAGAGGGACCAACAAGCTCTCCCGTCTTCACATAACTCGCAGAGACGGCATTTAACCCTTCACATTCCAACAGAAACTGAACAGGCAGATTCGAAGGATTTATTTCTTTGGAAATATTATTTTAAATACAATTAAATCAAGTTATTTTGGTAAAACTAATGAAAAATGTAACAACAACAAAATATTAAAAGAAATATTTTTAAAAAAACCGTTTTTTTTTTTTTTAATGTTTTCAAATATTCACAGAGGGCCTAGAGGGCCCTGACGGCTCGCCACTGGTATTTGTATATATCTTATATATATGCTAAAGTCCCGCTACTGACACGATAGCAGTCATTTAGTGCGCATATGTGTAATTAAACCCATGATATCAAAATCTCACTCCAGCCAAGTACCCAAAGTTGGTAACCCTGGCATTATATGTTTTTGCACACACTTTCACTCCCTCTCTCTGTACTCCAGATGTGTAAACACTTCGCACATTTCCAGCAACTGAGCTAATTTGTATACATTGCTTCGCTGATGAATTATCATGAACACAAATCAACCCATGTTTACTGGCTTGCCTGAAAGTACAAAAGACGGTTGAACACGTGTCAGATAACCCCGGTCTGACCCTTATTATCTGTGTGACAGAGCTATTTCTGAATAACCAAAATAACTTCTCATGAAAATGGACCATACACCCACAATAGCTGTAGCTTTGGCTACCTCACTAGCTAGCTTGGTTTAGCTTTCAAGTTGACTGTATTTATTTGGCAGAGAGTTCAATTCACTAGAAATACTAGCTTCATAACCTTCAGTATATACTTAAGTTCCTTTTTTTTTAGCTCTGGTATGTAGTTGTGTGTGCCGTTTGATTTCTATGAAGTTTATTAAGTGAAACAGATATAAAAATGGTCTTACAGGTGGATTCATAGTGCAGTTTATGTATCCTTACGACCTTTCTGACATCTAACGGTCTTTACCTTCTTCATTTTTAACAATTAAAAGGCTGACATGTCACTTTTGAGATCCTGCTAATACAAAACATGGTGTACTTACCTCGTATTAGCCAAATAAATCATATTTACTACAGCATACTTTTGTGAATTGTACTCACCGGTGACGAGGACAGCCCTGATGACAGCAGACCAACACCCACACATCTCTCGGGGGGTTTTGCACAGTTTACTGACTTTTTGATGCACTGCTTGTCCTTTTATTCTACATAACGCTGAGCAATTTCCTGAACCTTGTGGGCTCAAAGTTTTTGCTGATGAAAAGATAATGAGCCTATCAGACCTTTCTGAAACTACTGCTGTAACACATGGCCCCTCACATTTAATGGGGTGCGTTTTAGGTCTGAATAAGTAAGAAAAACACTTCAAGAATTTAAGCACAATTTTGAATTTAAGTATTCTCAACCTGCACCTTCTGCCTGACGAACAGCATTACATGGTTTGAACTGATACTTGTTGACATTGAAAACTAGAATTAGGTTACTGGTGTTGTTGTGGTTTGGAAAGATGTATAGGCCAGATGTTTCCACGGCAGACACGATGCTTCTCAAATGTATTACTCACAATACAATCTCAAGGTCATGGTTTAGGCTCAATTTATAGTTCTTGTGATTGTGTGTCTGGCAGTAGGTTTCTGCCACCATGTTTAACATCTTACCGTTTTCACGCGCTGATGTTGTATCTGAACTTGCAACGTGTCATTGCTCTGCTTTGATTGGTCCGGCACCTGCCATATCTGCCCTCATGGTATCAGTTATTGCATTGCTGTCATCACTCCCCTCACACTATACAAATAACAGCCGGCCCTGTGAGGTTTTTTGCATTCGTAGACAGCAACTTAGTAATCAAGAACAATATTGTGAAGTCCTCATTTCTTTTTCACACTTATTGGATCATGAATATGTTATTTGATAATTGACTCTTAACCATTGGGCAAAGAAAGCCCAATATTGCCGCTGGACATTATTTTATTTTATTGGACTAAACCAAATACAACTCTATAGCATTTCCTGAACAAAAAATCAGTTAACATGACCCAAAACTACTGTATCTCCCCAACCAAAGATCGCGCACCTTGGCTTCATGTGATCTACGTTTGATAACTAATGTCAAATTTTGCTTTACTTCCATTCTCTAACGTAGACATTTTTGTCCCATCTCCCATTTTTAAAACCTTGATTTTCCTTTATATAAAGTTCATTTTGATAATTTTAACTTTGCAATGCTTTGACCTGTGACAGAGTATCTGTCCAATGTGGGATTTCTGCTTTTAGTTAAATACGATTTTAATCTCAATGAGACTTTTACCTGGTTAAAGAAAGGATATAAAATATCTGAGTCCACGACAGTGTGATAGATAAATACAGGTCATCTAAAACACAACGTTAGCTCACTTAGCACGTAGCCTTTACAGTATGTTGACTATACTGCCTACTTATCTGCATGCATTGACTTGTATGTGTTTTAAGTTACATTACATGTCATTTGTTAGACGCTTTTATCCAAAACGACAGTACCGTGGACAATCCCCACAGGAGCAATTTGGGGTGAAGTGTCTTGCCCATGGACACAACGACATGCTGACTGCAGTGGGACTCGAACTTGCTACCCCCTAATTCGAAGTCCAGCACACTATCCACTGAGCCACAGCCTCCCTAGTTACAATGTTTATCTTTCACCACATCTTCATATATTCTTCTGTTTATGATCTTCCTAAACTGCCCTCTAGAGTTACCATACTGTGGTTTACTACCCTGTCAGTCCTGAAGGCCAGTCTTTCTCAGCGGACATGAATGAGCATGATCAGGGCTGCCTGCCAGCTCCCTTTGGTTTCACAGCCAACCAGAACACATGTGGGTGTCAGTCATAAGGTACAAACAAAGACTGAATCCTGACCCCGGTGGTCTGGACTTTACTCTGGGGGGTCTGTGTGTTAATTCTGTGTACGTTCTGCTTTTAAAGTACACTTAAAGGTCACCTATTATGCAAAATCCTCTTCTCAACATGTGTCCCCTCTTCTTCAAAAAAAGATTCTCTCTTTTTGTCCTGATCCATTTCTATAAAAACCTGTCTGAAAATGAGCTGATCAGATTTTGGCCACTTTATGATGTCATAACGATGTGTTGGCTTGTGTAACCATTAGCCAATCAGCAACCAAGGTAACCCCCCCCCCCTTATCACCTGAATCTCCTCCTTGAGCTCCATTGAGTTCTTTGTAACCAAATGTCTCTCAGAGGGGCGTGGGGAGGGGCTCCTTATTTTCATCTAAAGTAACAGACAGAGAATCAGCACTTTGGAAACAGGGCTGAAACAGAGGGGATTATGGGTAATGCTGCAATGACCTGTTTGGTGTTTCAGCCAATAAGAGACAGGTTCTGTATATATCTGAGACCTAGAATATATTGATGAAAAACCGTATAATAGGGGACCTTTAAATTGTTCTTTATTTGCAGGTCCTATTATTATTATTAATTATAATGATATATCCTCTTCTACTCCAGTAGGACTCAGATGAGGGTGTTGCACTTTTCCTTGTACATGTGATGTTCTGGTGTTGTTTTGTTTTGTTTCCTTCCCTTAAAGGTGGGGTAGGTACAGAGCCCCTCCTCCTGTTTCTCTTATTTTCCTACGAAACTGTAATGATTGGCTGTGATTAGAAAATGTGAACGATAGACTATTCTATTTTGAGAAGGCAGGTAATATAAGATTATTTTCTTCTCCCTGCTCATTTTCGGTATGGTGTGTTTACAGAGACATAAATAATTGTTATACATTGAGTTTGTGCATACCATGAACTGAACAAATAAAATGAAATGACAGACAATGAGAAATGTTTGTCAAATCTTTTATGAATGAGGTGGACTGTACTCATATTAGCCTGTTCATTTTTTTGCATTCTGACAACTTAGTTAGTGAGCTATACACATTAGCCTGTTGAAAGCTTGCTAGCTAATTGTATATCATTCTCTGCTGTCCACATATATGCTCGGAGCCAAAAGTCTTCATCCTTAACTCTCATAACTGAATCTGTTAAGCTAGCAAGGAAATGCCTGTTTTGGTTTTTGTAGTCAGTTCTTACGTAGGTAGCTAGCTGGTTAGCTTACTTAAGAAGACACGATATAAAACAACAAACCGACCCTCCAATGGGACAAAGCATGAATTGTAAATGATTAACTTTTATCTTTGATTATTAGCTAACTGTGTAGCAAAATAAATGAGGAAGGGGGGCAGGTCCATGTGAAGCCTTATTCTAGGCAAGACTCTTGTACAGACATTAAAAGGGAAATGCCCCCACAGTATCCGTGCTCACAACATGGTATTTGAACTCTGAACTGCAAGTAAGTCTATCTCCCCAAAATAATGCAGGGACTTTTCCCCACAACATTATTTGCGAGTGAAATCATTGAGTGTTTATATCCAGTTCGAGTGAACCTTCTAACCTTATTCACAGTATGCATCAGTTTAAAGTAAACCTAGTTCGCCAATCTGAAGACATTTTTGCAGAAAACTGTACGTTACTGCTTGAAGCTAGTCAACTAACATGTGCAAGGTTAACGTGTAACTGCTAAGCTGAAGTGTGTAAGGGGCAGTTGTCAGAGAGGCAGGCTGTTACCTTTTGAAATACAACATGACAGAAATAGACCAGTGTATATATGGCACCTTGATGGGGCACAGCTTCACTGTGGATGCAGAGGCCATGGAGTTGTTGTTGGGGCCAAAGAGGGCTCAGCAGCTATTGTCATTTCATGGTTTTAGATCTAATTTGTGGGCAACACTGTTTTGAAATAATCCTTAATACAGGATGTGGGCTTTGCATATTGTGATGTCTCATGAGGTATAAAACCAAGTTTAACCATGCAGTATTTATTTAACTTTCCACTTTCTCCATTTAGGTAATCCACAAGGTCAATCTTCACATATGACCTCATCCATTGACTTTCTCTGACTCACATGTGGTGACAAATCAACAAAACGCTTCCCTCCATTTTAGTTTAATCTCACAGCAACAACAGCTGCTTTGGTCCTAAAACTAGACTACCCAGTCATACACTTTCATGTCCACATCACGGTCTTGTAAACAGAGCTTGGGCAACAAGTGTTAGCCCTGCCCAGCTATAGCAGGCAGCAGACATACAGATAATAATCTCCTCCTTAGGGACTGTCAGGCTAATGTGTGTGAGGCAATGGTCTATATCAGAATGCTGTTTCCCTAGGAGACAAGCATATTATTAGCCAATGGTCAGTATACTCCAACCATCTGTATTGTCTCCAACAAGACAAACATTGTCTCATCCTCATTGACATGTAATATTTTAAAGGTTCCTAAAAAAATTGTCTATGAGGGAGCCTATCAGCCTTAACTGCTTGGCTACAAAAATAACCAATGACAGTGTCCATTTCATCCGGCTGGCCTGCCTTGCCCTGCCACTCGACACCCACTGGTTATTCCAATGTGAGCTAGCTAGCTGTGTTGCTGCTCAGTTTGGCCACACCAACTTTCGCGTCTATTTTGGTATCTTCTGAGCTGGCTATCAGGACCCCGGCCACTCCACTACATTTGAACATGGATCTGAGTGCTTGACTCACTTTGGTGAGTTTTCTTTGTTTCTTCAACTTTAAGTGAAGAACTCTGTTAACCATTAATGACAAGCGGTAACGAGAGCTTACTTTCAGCAGGTGTTTTCGCACTGGATTCTACTTTGGAGGATTTGCGTTTGATACCACAGTCTAGATTGGACGGTTACCATCAGCATGAACGACTCATCACCAAGGTAAGGAAGCAGTGTAATAATAAAGCTATTCACAAAGACATGAACCATACTTAATGCCAGCCTACAGCATATAAGTTATAAGAAGTTTCTTTTGACATTAGTGGCAAAAAGGACTTATAGCACAAAGACCACTCTAGATTTCATTGAAAAATCAATACCACACTATTTAAACTTCTATGAGGAGGATTTATCACCATATTCCAATGCTCACGCCTATATACAGTACAGTTATCTGGGCTCCTCATTTCTCGGGTATAAATATACGAGCAGATGCTGGGAAAGTACCGCGGTTACTAACTGATATCTGGTTATGAGAGCTGGTAGACTTTTGGCAAACAAAGTCTCCTGGAAAGCCAAAACATTCTGCGAGTCAGGCTTAAGATACAGTAACGACTCTTACTTCTAGCAATTTTACCTGATTTGATAGTTTGCAATATTAATAATACAAATAATATGTTCTCTTATGGCTGTTGTAAACATACCTTCTTGCACTTCCTTTTACCCTTGACAGTGAAAATGAAGTTTCGGTGTATAGATACAAATACACAATTTTCTTTGAACGTCCGTGTTTATATTTGTCTCAACATCATCTGCTTATAAGGAGAGTCATGTTTATGCCGATTGTTGAACAGTTGAGTTATATGCCAGTAGCAATGCTCCCAGGTCAGGGCACATCAATGGGTTAATGAGCTATTCTAAGACCTCACCCAGATAGCTAAAGTAAGCTACAGTAGAGCAGCTGCTGTGTGATTGATGTGCTGATTTACGTTTCCTGCTCTCCGTGTCAACCTGTAGACATGAATATTGTCTTGGAGCTCAACATAACCGGTCTATTTATCAGCCAATTAAACATGCAACAGATATGATTGCATTTGCAAAGGATATGTTCAATGACAATGTTGAATACATGGACTGTTCTCATATCATACTGTGTTACCCACAGTATGATTAGTGCTCACAGCTTTAGGAACCATACAGGGCTTAAAATAGCAAAGCGCATGGCTTGAAGTGTTTGTCTGCTGACTGCATAGTGACAGCACGGGCAACGAAGACACATGTCGGGTATATAAAGGTCATCACAGAGTTCACAAAGATCATTCATTGTATCGGGAATTTTCAAAATGCACAAATTCTAGATTGATAACTGTTTACAATGTGTGTGTTAAATGTTTGCAACTGACACTGATTTCACTTTCTCTCGTTTTAGAAAGTTGGCATATCCCACCGCTCCCCCAATGTTAACCTGAGCTGGACGAAAGCCAAAGGATCTACAGAGCTGCAGGAGCTGTAGGGGCCGCAGGACAGGTGATGAATGAGACAGAACGAAGGTTGTTGGCATCATGACCTGTGTGGATAAGCGGCACGTGAGCCATCGGACGGGGAGCATGCTCCACCATCGCTTCCCAAATGGCTTCACCGACTTGTTCATGGACGAGACCGATCGAGAGGTCAGCACTCTCACCGATCGGGCCTTTCGAAGCCTCTGCGTTGGAGATGATGCGGTTTACAATGACGAGTTATTGTATGGATTCTCACCTTTCAGCTGCCACAAACCTTTGGTGGGGGATCCTCATAAAAGGAGTCATCACAAGGAACCTACAAAGCAAGAGAAAAACAAAACTGCCCAGCCATGGAAACAGCTGCAACAGAAGAACATATCCAACATGTCGTCTTTCCTCAAGGCATTAAGTGCAACAGAGGGAAGCTGTGATGGGATGTTGATCAAAAATGGAGGTTTGACGGACACTAAGGGGGAATCGTGGGATAAGTCTGCACTTCGCAGCATACAGAGAGAGTTATCGGATTTCTCCACGGATTATCACACCAATTTTCCAGATGGACATAACAAGACGCATCAGTCTGGAGATGGATCATCTAACAAAACAGGCAAGGATGCTAGCCTGTACTCAAAGAGCAAAAATGGGAAGTCTACTGTCAAAGTAAGGAAACTTAACATCAAGAACTTTTTCCTCCACAGCGAGTTTAGCCCTTTTCAAGCTTGGAGGGATTTTAACCAGTTCCCTTTTGGCCAAGAGGACACTTCTATTCTCCCCACAGACAATATCCCAAAATGGTGCGACCTGTCTTTTTACAAGGAGCTCACAGAGGCCCACAGAAAAGAGACTCCGCTTGAAGAGGAGGTGCAGTCATGCCATAAAGCAGCCCCGGACCCCCCTCCTCCCACTGCTCCTAAACCCATCCCTCCCCCTCCTCCTCCAGAGGTCCTGCCAAAGCCAACAGCCACTCCTGCTGGGAAGAGGTGCTCATCAGAAGGAGGGGAGGGGTGTACTGCCCCCTGGAGGCGCAACAGATCCAGGGCAACGAGTGTGATTCCAGGCAACCAGCTTGGGCCACCCATCCAGGAAAACAGCTTAAAAACATTGGAGGAAAGTCTTTGGTTGGCAAAGAAAGAAGCTAGATCTGTGGAGGTGAAAGCAATTGAGGAAGTCAGCTCTTTGGCGTCTACTCCGTTCAGCATCTGCCAGCTAATGACTCCCGTTATTCCCTCCAGACAAGCTACAGAAACATCAGAAATCCTTCAAATGGTCCTCTCGCCATCTGCACTCGACCTCCCACTGAGACCGCACTCTGAGGCCAAAATGACCCCTGAACCTGCAGTCAAACGGGACAGCTACAAATCACTCGCCTCTAGCATCCTCTTCAACCTCAAAGACAACAGGAAAAGGGTGAAAAGCCGTTACAGCCCTCCTAAATTCAAAACATTAGAAGTGCCTGAAAGTGGCACCCAATCCCCACGCTGTGATAATCTGAAATATCCACAAGCTGGCTCTGAGGGTTACGCGTCAGGATTAAGCACTCCTGCCCTTTTCAAAGATGGACTGACAGTCTGCACTCCCGTTTTGGAATCTAACAGCACCCCAATAGTTGGTCAGACTAAGCAAGATACAGATGGACCTCTTTCAGACGATTATTTGTTAGCAAATCTACTGCAAAACAAAAAGGATGCATCAGGTGGTCTTGGTGAGGATAACCCAATATCCCCCTTTATACAATCAAAAAGGAGTCCAAAAGCTAAAAAGCAAAACTATCCGTCTCTGAATTTGTACAAGAAAGCCAACCCTATTGACAGCGATGTGAAATATCTTGTAGTCCCTCCGAGCCCTGGTGCTCCACTTCAAATAGACGACCCAAGTGAGACAAATCACCTTTCACCACTCTCGCTAAACGAAGGGCTCTCTCCAAAAGCACTGCCAACAAACACAGGGCTTTCACCGAATACTTCAAATGTCAACAAAGATCGTTCACCTAAAATGTCCCCTCTTGCACTTGAGAAAGAGGGGTTGTCATCAAATGCATCGGTAGGGAAAAGAACACCAAATGTACCAGAAAAAGCTAAACGACCTGCAAAAGACATCAAAGAAAGCTCTAAAGAAAAGGTTTCTAGTTGCCAACTCAGTACAAAGGATGTGATCAGAGCAGCAAGGGAAGCAATTAATGCAGCCAAAAATAAAGCTCTATCTTCAGCTCAGTCAGATAGCATCAATAAGCCTGTTTCAGATATAGAAGAACTGAGGGAGAGAGACATGGATAGGAGGTGCTATTCTAAAGAAATGTTCAGCCGCAACAGAGAAAGTTCAGTTCCAGAAAACAACAATGCTTTATCTCAAAGTAGAAATGAAACGGTAGACATTGTCAAAAAAGAGCCCCCGCCAGTTCCAAAGAGAAACTTTGCTATATCTGATATCCAAATCTCTCTTGACAACCAGCTAACATATAACGTTGACAGGCTCACTAATGGCGATTCGGGCGATGCAAAATTAGCTTTTAATGAAAAGGAAACAACAGAGAAACAGCGTAAACCCAAGCATCTATTCTCAGCTAGACAAAACAACTACATAAAAAATCAAAGATATGCAGAACAAGAACAAGGAGGGGAGTTTGAGGAAAGTCATCTGAAAGTGAACAATGGGAAGGAAGTGGAGGACGAAGCCATTTCACCCAGAGTAATGAGGGACAGTGAGCATATTATTAGTGATTTGCATGCTTTGAAAGAGCTGGGGAAAGTAAAGCTTGGCGATCGTGTTCTGGAGAACGCAAAGAAGAAATTAAGTGCCTTTAAATTAGATGAGGAGACGAAAACTAAGAATAATTTGATTTCAAGGGAGCTAAGAAATATTAAGAAGGGTATGCTGTCTATGAGAGGTAACACGATGTCTAAGAGAGACATATTTTTACAGAAAGAAAAGGATCAGGGCAAGGAAGAAACTTTCTCAAAGATTGACAATAACGTCAAAGTAAACAAAGTACTTATAAATGACAATTATGACAGGGCAAAAATGGCACTCGAAGAGATTATTTCAGACAGGCAGAAGAGAAAATATAGACCCATAGAACAAGATGCAAATCCAATGTTTGATGAGGACGCTGAGGAAAGTTTTGTAACAAGGGCAGAGCTACGTAAACAAGCAATGAACGAATCTACGACAGAGGTGACAGAAAAACAAAATGGCAGCACTGTTGCACTAAAAGAGAGGTTGGGTGATCTCAGAGACCATAATAACATGAGACAGATCCTTTCTCAAACAGAACCAGGACTCGGTGAGAGTCACAGATCAGGTGGTAGGTTTGCTCTACCTGGCATCGAAACAATTGAAGACCTTAGCCATGAATCAGAAGAGGTGAATTTGAGAGACATTTCGAGACAGATATCTGAAGAGAGTGGAGATAGTCTGATGAGCAACAATGAAGGCAAAAAGACAGATGCTCCCCCTGTTCCTCCTAGAATCAAAAAGGGAGGAAGTGTTACAAAGGACACGGATAGTTTGAAAGACATCTTCGACAAAGATTTAAAGTATGAATATGAAGAGGCACAATTTAATGAGCTGAGGAGTACAGGCTTCTTAAAACAAGAAGTAGACAGTAACTTATTCAAAAGTGATCCTGTTCAACGTGAAAGTAGTCCTGTTAAAGAGAGTAGAGTCAAAGAAATTGAGGCAATACACTTGCAAGTAGATATGAGTCCAACAAGGGACGCCACATTTGAAAACACAAATGCCAGGGCACAGGAAAAACAAAAAGTTAAGCGAAAAGCTCCTTTAAGACCAGATCATTTAAACACACCAGATGACAACGTAACTAATAATTTAGTGGCAGAAGAACCTGAAACGACAAATAGAGCTAGCGAGGAAACAAATGGGCATGCAGAGGCTATTGGAGACATTCCCAGGGATATAATATCACCCTTACTACTTGTAAATGGTGTTAGCATCAATCAGAGCCCACCTGATCAAGGCAGCTTGTCTTCAAAGTCATCTTACTTCTCTGTGGAGAGTGCACTGCACATAAATACTGAGACAGAGTCAAATGTCTACCACTCTCTGGAGAACTTGATTGGAGAGGAGGATGAGGTTGATGAAGACACTCTGAATATTTCACGAAACACAAAAGAAGATTCGGATAGGATGGACTTGGAATATTATTCTTTGAGTGATCATGAAAACGAGCCGGAGCTTGTAAAACCACCAACACAATCTCCTCAAAAAGAGACAGAAGTACTGTTCGCCGACAGCAAGGAAAGAGACACTACTACAGAAACCTTCGATCATGATGGAAATAGTCAGACCCCAATGTCACCTTCCAATATTATCTCACCAACGTTGGGGATCCCTGCCCTATTTAAGGTCAAAGACAACACTTTCACCAATAAGATGAGGTCAAAGACAGTTCAACCATGGTCACCAAGAGGGAGTCTGAGTGGTTCAGAGAAGGGAGAGGAGGTACATCAAGTAAATGAAAATCTAGACCTTCTTCTGGCTAAGGAACCTGACACCAGGGGCTGCACACCAATACCAGATGAAATCTTCAAACCTGAAGAAATTCAATTACAGATTTCATCTCCCATGCCGCTTTCTCCGTCAGATCTACAAAGCGAAAGCCCACAGAAACCACAGGTTGGAGGGTTCCTCACTGTCCCACTGGAGGAGGACAGATTGTCTGGGGTAAGTCCGTTATCTGAAGGCGTGGAGAGCTTCTCAACCAGCGCAGCAGACATCGCTGATGAGGTGGGAATGAGCGCTGTGGTGTTGAAGCTTCCCAGCGAGCGGTCTGGGTCCACCTGCAGTGGAAGTGAAAGCCAAACAGGGTTGCCTAAACCACCAGTTGTCTTACCCAAATCTGAAAAGGCTGTTCTCAAAGCCATTAAGATCACAACTAGAAGAATTAAGAAGGAGGAGGCGGCACAGAAGACCTCCCACAAGCCGTCTCAAAGCAGCAGCAAACACAGAGCGGAGAGACACAAGAGCGACAAATCTGAGCACAAAAGCAGTAGAAGTAGCAAGAGCAGTGAGATAAACCACAGAGAAAAGGCTGAAGATGGTCATCGTCACAATGAAAGTAACCACGGCAAACACAGTCAAGATCAGAGTGAACAACCACCCTGTGATAGAAGAGGCGACAGAAGTGAAAACCGTCTTCAAAATCAAACAGACGTGCGCCAAAAGACTCAGAGACAGAGCCATGATGCTGTGGAAAGCAGTCGCCAGAACAATGAAGCACTTCCCAATGTGGAAACAGAAAGGCCAGGTCGCAGCAGCAATAAGCACATTCGAGATAAACCAGAGCAAAGACACTACAGTAGTGATAGGGTCATCAGTAACGTACCTGTGTACAAAAGTCAGCAAAGCGATAGACCCACGTCGGACAGGCCATTCAACCGATCACAAAGCATTGACAGGTACTTAGGGGGAAAAGTGGAGCGCAGGCTTAGCAACGATACGTCTATGAACGAGAAGCTTGATACGAGGACCCAACGCATCGAAAAATCCATCATGGACGAGCTTCAGCAGAGAGGGAGAGCCAAAGAAAAGCCGAGCAGAGATAACCCAACCAGGAGGAGTCATAGTATTGATGTGTACCCCAACCCTAACCCCAACCCCAACCCCAACCCTAACCCCAACCCCAACCCCAACCCCAACCCCAACCCCAACCCCAACCCTTACCCTAACCCCAACCCCAACCCCAACCCTACCCCAACCCTAACCCTAACCCCAACCCTAACCCTAACCCTAACCCTAACCCCAACCCCAATCCCAACCCTAACCCCAACCCCAATCCCGCAAATTTCTCGCGTCAATCGAGCTACAGCAGCCACACCAGCCAGCTTTCTCGCCAGTCTAGCATCGAGCACGCCATTGTTACACAATCCTTTCCAATGACCCAACGTAAGCTCCTCCAGGACCCTGACACCGGGCAGTACTTCTTTGTAGACATGCCCGTACAAGTCAAGACAAAAACCTTCTTTGATCCAGAAACAGGAAGCTATGTGCAGCTTCCAGTCCAGCCACCAGAGGGCGCTGTTCCTCAGGCATCCACCTTGGAGGTTTTGACCCAGCCTATGGTCGTTTACCACAGCTTCGTACCGGTGCCACTGTCTCCAATGACTCATGCATCTACCGTCCAAGCCTCTCATATGGAGCCAAGGATGAGGCAAATGCACTATAATGAGGGACATCAATATTTAGAGCCTGTTTATGGTCAACCCGACCACATGTTAGGAGAGTTTCTAGGCACAGAGGAGCTTGACTGTCCAAGCTGATAGGCCATGAGATATGAAAGGAAAGATCCACCCTCCGCTTATGCTCTTTTGCCAATCATTTTTGAACAGTTAAAGGGTGGATTTCCTCCTTTAGGTTAAGTTTCTGATCCTTGCATTTATTTTCTTGTCTTGAATTACACGAGACAAAGAAGCTGTGCAGGCCCCGGTTGGTTTGTGAGGATTTTGACTTGATTGTGAACTGACAGAATTGTAAATTATTGATAGATGTTGTCGTATGCTGTTGTTTGAATGTGAGTTTAAGGATAATGTGCAATTTTTGACAACCATACGGGACATGGGTGATCCATGTACATAATGTATTAAAGTATAAACAGAGATGGAAAGCTTTTATGTAAATGTGGAATATTTATTTTAATTGCTACAGTGTTTTTTGGGGTCTCCACCTCTTTTTGGTATTTTGTTTTATTACCTGCCTTGAGATTTCCTTTTTCACCAGACAGTTTGCAGTCACTTAAGTTATCATTAGATACTTGAAACAAACAGAAATGGCTCAACACATGAATGCAACTGATCATGTCAACACGACTAAACACTCAAATCATTTTGCATGCTAAAGTTGAAATTGCAGTTACAGTTGTGTTTGATACAAAGCTATTTTTTTTGTTTATATTGCCTAAAAGCTTGAACTGGCATTTGTGCAATCAATGTTTTTTAATATGCAGAAGACATGACGGAGAATTGGGATTTGCACGTGTGTTGCATTGGCATTTTTCTAAACTAGAATAAAGCAGGGCTGTATTGTGTCTGTGATCCATTCCAATAAAAACAACTGTTGTTACAGAGTTGTTTTCTTATGTTGCCTTTCATTTCACTGTTGTCTTTATCTGACGTCTTTTAAATATAATTAATTGAAGTTGGTGTTATTGGTGTTTTAATTAGAGTACAATTAAAGTAGAGGTCATTATTATTTTATAATTATCTTGGCGGTCTATTGAACCCAAATGTTTGCAAACCATTGGGTATTTTCATTTTTAATTAATAAGATAATGCAAATTAATTGAGTGGACAATTCGGAACAGGTTTAATGCAGTTCTATCATTTCCCTTGCCTTATCTGTCGTGTATTTTGAGATAGTTTTTCTAAATATAATCACAATCTGATCCAGATTCTGTAAATGTACAGTAATGGAGTGATTTGAGATCTACAACCAGACCTCTATTTCGCCATCTGCTGGTCAGGAGCTGCAGTAAATAGATAAGAAAGTGAATATGGGCCTGTCCACATACCAACACAAATACAATTTTAGAGAAAAAAAGGTTAAACAAAAGCCAGATTCTTATCCACACTCCAGCTACCCTTACAGCTCAAGTTTTTATTGTAAATATTATTCAAACTGAACACCAATTAATGTTTCTAACCTATGTGTCAACATTTTTCGCTCGCCTGTGCATTGGGTATTCATTCGGACTATTTACATTTCTGTTCATTTCATGCTATTTAAATGTTGCCTTACGACATCTTTTTGGCTTGCAGCGTCACAACTTGACAACGAGATCAAATGCAATTAACCGATCCATACCATATGTTTAGGTTAAGGACGTCTAAACAACAACAACTATTGCTCAGATGTAACGAAATGAGATTGAGATTAGGTGATTTATAAACCCCTTACTGTGCTTCTCAAAGTGTGGTCCGCGGACCACCGGTGGTCCGTGAGCGCCCCCTAGTGGTCCGTGAGTATATTGGTAACATTTCACATTTGAAATAAATAAATACATTTAAGTTTTCCGCACTCTCGCGGGAATATCTCCGCCATGGAGCGAGCTTAAGTTTCATGATATAGCCCAGCGCAACACCTTCGTCACACATGTTGCCACTTGTTTGTACCATTTTCACGCGATTTGTAATCTGTTCTAGAAAAACGATGTGCTTTTGGATATTTGTGGAGTTAGGTGGTCCGCGAGTGTTTTTTTATTGGTTAAGTGGTCCTTGGTATGAAAAAGTTTGAGAAACACTGCCTTACTGTATAGGCTAAGCGATCAACAAATCAAAGTCCGGTGCACATTAGAGACTTTAAGGTGCATGGGAACCCGAGTAAATGATGTTAGTTAGTACCTTCAATATATAATTACTAAGAGCAAAAGATCATCTCAAGTATGGATAGTTAAAACAATATATTTTCATTCCAAATCTATTTGGTAATACTCCACGAGATGGTTTTGGAATCCCAGGACTAAACTAACTGGAGCGCCGATTAAAATCTGAGGAATAATCGTTTTATTTCTCATCGTTATACAATATCTATATATATGGACGAGAAAATACAGTGTTTTATTGAAAGTGTCGTCCCCCCACCCCTCATTGTCTCAGTGTTAAGGAGTAAGGATGAAATAGAACAATATATTTTCATTTTAAATCTATTTGGTAATACTCCACGAGATGGTTTTGGAATCCCAGGACTAAACTAAACTGGATCGCTGATTGAAATCTGAGGAATAATCGTTTTATTTCTCAACATAATACAATATCTACACATATGCACGAAAAAAGACAGTGTTTTACTCAAAGCGTGGTCTCATTGTCTCAGTGTGAAGGAGTCAGTGTGTCAGTGACAGCCGCAGCTTAACGCCACCATGTCGTCGTACTGCTTCAAAACCACGTTCTCCTCGTCGTCGAAGTACAACAGGCTGATGGACTGCAGTTTGTCGGGCACACAGCAGGGGGCCTCCACCTCGGCGCTGGACAGTTTGAGGGCGTGCATGATGGAGCGCACCGTGGCGTGGTTGGTGGCTTTGAGGCTGCCCCCCAGAGGGAAGGGGCAGGAACCTTTGCAGTGGTAGGCGTTGTATCCGCGGGGAGAGATGATCCAGCCGGACCAACCGATCTCCTCGAAGTCAACGAAGAGAGGAACTCGCTGGCAGGACTGAGAGCGGGAGTGGGGGGGGAAACCTGGAGACGCTCGCCGCCTCCTGCTGTGAGGGTCCTGGAGCTCAGGGGCCGCAGGGTGAGGCTGACCTGTAGAGAGAGGAGGGGGCACATCGGGTTAGAAGAGCAATATGTATATAAAGCAGGGGTGTCCAAACTACGGCCATTTTGAAGCGGCCCTCAGAAATTCAAAAAGTATAATGGAATATATCACACAGTGGAATTCATGTGTTAATAAGACCACTTTTCAAATAAATTCAGTCAATGAAAGTTAGAAACATTTTCGTACCAATCTAAGTTGATAAGAAAAAAGCCCAATAACTTATTTACAAAACAAGCTTGACGTATACTTCCTGTTTCCCCTTATTATAATCAATCTGAAGCTTGTGTTTTAAGGGATGAGCTAAACACTTAATTTATAACTGAACTTATGAGGCAGTATCACCTCTAGTGAGTGGCCCAACCCTTCGCGTATTTTTCTGTATGTGGCCCTCGTGAAAAAAGTTTGGACACCCCTGATATAAAGTATTACATTTTTGGCATTTTAGATATTCATAGATGAGCTGTTTTTTTTATTTGTATTTTATTTTTAAAACAGACGGTCACAAAACTAATTTGAATGTTTGAATGTCTTTAATTATTATAATTAAAATATATTTTTTGTACATACAAACATTTCCCAAATTGGGATCAATAGAGTACTTCTTATCGTATATTTGTACCTGGAGACGCTCGCCGCCTCCTGCTGTGAGGGTCCTGGAGCTCTGGGGCCGCAGGGTGAGGCTGACCTGCAGAGAGAGGAGGGGGCATATCGGGTTAGAAGAGCAATATGTATATAAAGGATTACATTTTTGGCATTTTAGATATTCATAGATGAGCCATTGTATTGCATTTTTTCTATTTGTATTTCATTTTAAAACAGAGCAACTGTCACAAAGCTAATTAGAATGTTTGAATGTCTTGTCTTTTATTTGGACCCCGAAAAACGGTTATATTTAAAATATATGTTTGATATACTTGTATACAACATTTTCCCAAATTGGGATCAATAACGTACATCTTATCTTATATATATTTTATAATTTGTATCATTTGACTATGCTACTGAACTGCTTATTAAATGACCTCATGTGTTTCACACACCCTCCTTCTTACCCAGGAACGACTGGTTTGACGCTCCTGTCCTCCTGTCGTCGTCGGAGAAGAGGACGAGGTAGGCGTTGGTGTCCATCAGCTCTCCGCTTCTCTTGGATGACGGAGACCTCGCTGACTCCATCCAGCTCCCAGAGGGCAGCGTGGTCACCACCAGGATGCCGTTATTCTCCTGGCTGTTGCGGATCCATTTTGACACCTGACATCAAACACAATCGACGGGTTAACACACAACTACTTCATAAACATCTTAGTTCATTATTTAGTGTATATCTCAGTGCTTTCACATTCATCTTAATACATCAGTGCATACATTCAAGGAAATCACTGGAAGATTGAAATAGGATATCTCTTTGTATAACTCTCTAGATAGATACATAAATACATTTAAAGAATAACTACTCTGGCTCAGAGTACGTGACATTTTTTTTGGGGAGAATTCCCTTATCCAATGATATGTATTATAAAATATATTTTTTAAAACTGATAGATATCATCATAAAACTTCCCACTTTGATTACTTTGATGTGTTTTAGATATTACAAGTGTTCTGTATTTTACATCTAAATATGCTAATGAGAATGTTTTGGTGAATTAAGGAGATATTTTTAGTCAAATATACAAAATTATACTTAAAAAAAACACGTAAGTGTTTCTATTGGATGCTTTCTTTACACTTGTCTGACAGAAGACATGTTTTGGAAATAAAATAACTCTCAAACATGATAAGTGCATGGTCTCGTCTTGAACAAGAACGTTTTTTTACCGTTTGAGTGAAATTGAAGACTTCCCATCCCTGCGTGTGCAGAGGCACCAGTCTGGAGGTGATGAGGTTTCCTCTCCATGGCTTCACTCGGCTGTCCAGAACCTCGTACAGATCCACCTGAGAGTCACAACATGGAGCTGTTACAGTAGTTCACTAAACTGTCACCTTAAAAAGCTATTATTGATCAGAAATTACACAAGTCACTGCATCTACAAAAACCTGCAGACTATGAAGCAAGATGATGGTTCTTTTTGGTCATAGTTATGATTACTCACTAAAATATTGCTCACTAAATATATCTGTCACATGACTCTGGTGATGTTTCCATACTCATGAAATGAAATATCTACATTAAAACAGATTAAATAATGTCACTAAACGACTTTTACCTTGTAGAAATGAGGCCCAAATGACTTTCCGAGGTAAAACTTCTGTTTCTTTCTGAACCAACGAAACTCTGCTTTGATCATTCTCTCCTCTCTGCCCACAGAGGACAGATTGAAGAAGTGAAACCTCTCTCCAGAATTACCTGCAGGCGAAAAAATATCAAACACAGCTTGAGTAAAACATTTAAATACTGTTCTGGTGAAGACATGTAGCAAAGTCCTTAATTGTAGCTGTTTAAATTAGACATGTGTCATGCGTAAACGTGCGTAAAAGCACATATGGATCACAATTACGCACCGTTTATGCTGTTGTTACACGACTTCACTTATTTTTCAAATACGCTGAAGAACCAGGCACGTATGTCAGTTTGACTCACCTTTATCTTCAAAACTCCGCACTGTATTTCCTTCCAGAATCTCCTTCTGGCTCTTGGGTCTCCCCTCGGAAACCGTCACCGCGTTAAAAAGATCCAACATGAACTGAGGCGCCTTTTTGTTCGGAGCCAAGGCCGGTCCTCGCGGTAAATCCTTCAAATGTAACAACCCGTCCAGCTTTTTGCTCCCCGTTTCCGTAGTATCTACCCCGTGCTCCCTCCCCGGTGCCGTCCCCCTGTCCAGAGGGAGCGCGAGGAGGGTGACGTACCTCATCCGGAGCGCGAGGAGCACCCAGAGGCGCAGAGCTCCTGCTGTCATTGTCAGAGAAAGTGAAGTGAGGTCTGCGGGACTCCGGGTGATAACCGCCACCCCGATATCTTTGATGACCCCCCCCCCCCCCCCCCGCATGTATCCAGCTTTAACACCGGGACATGATTGGTGATTGATGATGGAGCGAAGACAAGACAAAGGAAAGGTGAACATCACCCGAGTCAGCCCATACAGATAAATAAACGATAAATAAATGACTAATTCCTCTTTATTTGTATTTCCAGGGTAAAGAAAAGGCCATTTGTCTTATTTCACCCAACTTATAATAATTAATAAAAAATCCGTTTATCAATTGTAATATACATGATACACATATTTGACAGTTTGGCACACAACATAATAAATGTATGTTTAACATCGATGCACTTTTGGGTAAATCAGCCTTATTTATTGAGCACATTTAGTTGCAAAACACTAAATGTGCTTATATTTAAAAGTATAAAGCACAAAAAGAACGAGGAATAAGAATTAGAGCATACATAATGTACAAAACAAGCAAGAAAGGTTTATCGGTAATTATACACGTTTACATCTTTCTAATATTAAATATGAAGGACTTTAATATGGAGAAAGGTGTTTTGTCACTGCTGCATTACAGTTGGTTCATATAACGGGGCCAGACCAAATAAAGTTGTCCCGTTTTGATGTTTTGTCATCATGTGTTTCTGCCTGTTATCAGCACGAGGCCAGTCGCGAGAGAGCAAACGAAGAGCAGAGCTGTGACGCAGATGCAGCGCGTTACTCTGCTTGTTAATGCGCACATTTACCACAAAACTACCACTTACCCCCCCCCCCAACCCCCTCCATTACTGTTTGTCAAGTGACTCAGAGTTAACACGCAGATCAGTGTTTATTCCTCCGTTAAAGATGATCTCCAATCAATCAGCTGGAACTAACACTATTGTTGATCAAATTACACAGGAATGATGATCCCCTCATTTAGGGGCCATTACTCACGTTTTGTGAATTGTTCCCTTTTTCTGAGATCACTTGGAGCCTCACTGTCAGATGAGCAGGACTCTGCAAACAGCAAGATACCAGCAGCATGATGATTGGATTTGCTTTAAAAACTGTATTTGTATCTGTTTTTCATTTGTCTCAAGTCCTTTTTTATGTCAACACTTTGCCTTTGTTACCATGGGAACAAATAAGTACTGATATGTGATGTTATCTGCATTGTATCTGTCTTTTTATGTTAAAATATTAACCTTTCAACTTTGTTATCAGTGGGAAAACAACTACCGATATATGTGATGAATGACAAACAAGAGGATATGGACTGTAACAGGAGGGGAGCAGTGTGTGTGTGTGGGGGGGGGGGTGTAACTATCAACTGAGACGCTAAGGAAGACATTAAAGCTGTAGCACATTTGAATGTATTACTATAAAATGAAAGTACATTTTGGCTGTGTGTAGTTTTGTACGATTTGTATGTATGAGCAAACGGTGCCTTCTCTTAGCGTCTACTACTGCTTTTATTTATTTTACTGCATTGAGAGAAGCCCACAAAATGTTGTTGAACCCATTATGATGACAGTAAAGATATCTCTTCTTCTTCTCCTGTGATGTATGGGATTTTACGCGTGTGCCGTCTGTGTGTTTTTTGTATGACGTGCGACATGTGAACGTATATGAGGCAGTGTGTGTGTGTGTGTGTGTGTGTGTGTGTGTGGGGTGTCCTCAAATGTTTACCCTGCCCATGTGCTGACCGCAGATAGACTTAAAGGGAAGCCCTCTGACGTAGATCCAGGGCTTCACAGCAGCTCTGTGGTGTGCACGTGGCTGAGTTGATGGGTTTATTGAATTATTTTGTTTATTCATATACAGATGTATTTTTTATTATTTATCTAGTTTACCTTTTAATATATTTTAATGTATTAAAGATGTTTATAGAAACATTTGTATTTTATTTTATTTATTGCACATTGTAACTTGAACTTAATTAATAATGTTTTTCATTGTATTCTAAATATCTGCTATTGTTCTTATTGAAGGCATTGTGTGTTTCTGATTGTAATGTTTGATATGTTTTGTACGTGACTTTAATACAATTTGACTTGCCTTTAGGGAGGACAGCCATCAATAATTAATAACTTTATTTGTAATTGTACTTTGAAATATCAATATGTCTTCTCTGAAAACATTAGATATGAACATTTCCCCTTATGTTACTGTATAAGCAGAACTGGGTCAGTGCTTTATGAGACTCAACACAATGTTCGGATGTCTTCTGCTCTCATCTTTTCCTCAGGTTGCTCCTGTATGCATGCAGTACTCTCAACTGAACACCAGATGGAGCTGTTGGATTACGTTTGGTGAAAACAATCTGAGCTGGAACCATCAACACTCAGTATCTGATGATTAATAAATAACTATGATCATATTTAGGTAAGTGGTTTTAAATGCCATGTCATATTTAAGAAAGAAAATGAACCTTATCATTTTGTCCATAAGCAAACCTTGTGATATGATATCCTGAGCAGAGTTTGGATTCATTTATACATACATGTTGCTTGTATTGCATTTTTCTTTAATGATGCTATATGATGTCTAAACTAAAGTATATAGCATCAAAGTAAATTGAACATCCTGAATATGGATTATAATATGACATATGAAAAATAACATGGAGAAAGAATATGTACCGCCATAATGTCATTTGTAAAGATGCCGTCCTCCAATCCTTAACATACAGGGAACAACACATTATAAATCGTTAACTCATGATAAATTAAATGTACTATTAAGAGATATAGTAAACATTTTTAAAGGTGCTTGCAAACTTTCCAAGAAGTGCATAAGTGTTGAATATTTCCTTGAAAACTTCTTTGATTTCCCTCTGAAGACACTGTTAATTATCACGATTTCTTTTTTATATTTGAGGCATAGATGGACATTTGTCCTCCAGATATTTTAGTCCAGTCTTCGCTACATATTTCAATATCTCATTTTAGTCATTTGCAGTATTTTCCCTAAGAGTTTCTGCACAGCAGAGTTTGGATTAACTCATAAATACATTTACGCTAAACAGCAGATGCCAATAGTTGTTGGGCTATATGTCTCAAGTACATAATTTAAAGGAAATAAAACAAATCCTGAATGTGGATGACATTAATTTAAAATGTTGTTTTGTTTTTGAAGATCTAGAAAGAGCCATCATACATACAATGCAATTTGTGAAGGTGGTCTCCCCCGACCCTTAAATAGTGAGAAAAAAAAGAAGTTACACCAGAGATTACATGTAATATTAATAGATAGGAGGCGTGTGGCGCAGTGGACTAGTGCGTTGGTGTTCTGCACAGCGCGTATGTGTTTCTGTATCGGTGCATTAGCTGTTGTCGACCCTCTCACCCGCGGCCGCCTGGCTCCACATCTGAAGAGTGTGCCCATGTGTTAATGACTTCACCTTGTGTTAAAAACACCTCGACTTAGGCAATTAGAGACACATGGAAGGCATTTGCTACAAGTGCTGGCCACTGCTGCTCTGTTTGAATGAATAATGAAGAGGAATACAATCGCAGCAAAAGTGGAAACACATGACGAGGGTGTCGAAAGTCAGCCCGAAGCAGCGTGAGTTTTTAGAAATGCATCTCTATTGGCTCTGACCACAAACAAGCAGGGTCAGCAGGGCTCTGAGAGTTGGTGTCGAGGTTACCGGAGCTGTTAGAGGACTGGAGGAAAGTCTGCATTGCAAGTGTATTTTACCTGTGTATGTAGTTTAGCATAACAGCTGGAAACATGCTACCATAGAGAAGGCACACTGAGATGGGATGGTGCCAATACTCTACTTTTAACTCAAGACATACGTGTATTATTTAATCAGTTTTGCCATTACTTATCTACATTACATCTGCTCAAATATATCGGGCTGTGGAGGCAGAATGCACTTGTTACTGAAAGGCAGCAAGTGGGAATGCTAGCAGCAACTAGCTCTATTGTGCTAGCCTTCATGTGGAACAATGATGAAAAATGGGAACGGAAGGGGCGAAGTAAAACGGACACAAAACAACAACAAACTTTTGCCGAGCCAATTGGAGAGTTTCATCACCAGCACGTGGTAAAAACCACCAATGAGCGCTCAGCTCGAGATACCAGCGAGTCGTTTCCCATCAAGCATTTCGCTCCCGCAGCCCGTGGAGAGGAAGTAGGCTTGTTTGAGACAAGCAAGACCTGCGCAGACCTTCGCAGTTGCGATCAACGTCTTGCTAGTGCGTTGCATGATGGTTAGTCATTTTGTCCGACTTGCTCTGGAGGCCCGCCCACATGAAACTTTGAAATTTCGCGGGACAAAGACGCCCGCAGCCTTGAGAGCGAGGCGCGGCGAGGCGGCGCAGTTCCTCTCCACGGGCTGCGGAAGCGAAATGCTTGATGGGAAACGGCTCGCTGGTATCTCGAGCTGAGCGCTCATTGGTGGTTTTTACCACGTGCTGCTGATGAAACTCTCCAATTGGCTCGGCAAAAGTTTGTTGTTGTTTTGTGTCAGTTTTACGTCGCCACTTCCATTCACATTTTTCATCATTGTTCCACAATGTTTATCATCATGAAATTAATATCTATATATTTTATACTATACTTGCACTGCTTACCGTTTTCATACTTTATATATCTTAGCATATTCATACACACTGTTCATACTGCTCACAGGCTGCTGTGTATATCTAGTGTATTCATACCCCTCACTGTTTATTCATCATTCAATTCATTCTATATGTTATTCTGTAGATTGTGTACATTACTTTTCACTTTACTGCTTGTTGCACCTGGTTAGAAGCTAAACTGCATGTCGTTGTCTCAGTACCTGTAATATGTGCAATAACAATAAAGTTGAATCTAATCTGGAGCAGGAACAAATGTATTTACTTAGTACATATCTTACATTAACGATTAAACACATGTGTGCATTCTTTATAAATGCAAACCGAGTCAAGCCGACTCCGGAGGCAGCGGTATGCACCTTCAAGTTGTTTGCAATCCGCCAAAAAACCGAGAGAAGAAGAAGAAGACGAAGCCGACTCCGAGCTGTCCGACTTCAGGCGAGCTTTTTGAGACCTCCCCCGGCTGCGATCGGCTACTCTCGTCTACTTTCGAGGCGAGCCGCAACGCGTCTCAAACAAGCCTACTGCGCCGCCTCGCCGCGCCTCGTAAGGCTGCGGGCGTCTTTGTCCCGCGAGATTTCAACGTCTCATGTAGGCGGGCCTCCAGAGCAAGTCGGACAAAATGACTAACCATCATGCAACGCACTAGCAAGACGTTGATCGCAATTGCGCAGGTCTCGCTTGTCTCAAACAAGCCTAATATGACTTAATGGTCAACAAGTGTCGCCTCCATCCGGACTACTACTAGAGAAATGCACTTCCACATTGGCTCCACTTTTCAGACTGGAAGTTTGTCCTTGCTCTGGTTGTCTTTACATTTTGAACACCACGTACAAAACTGTCAGTAAAAAGATGTAGAATACAGCGTCAATGACGTCATTTAATGGTTTATATTAAAAAAAACAGTCCAAAAAACATAAAAATGCAATTTCACCCCAAGTATTTGTATTCCTACATTTGGATATAAACCTTTCAACAATGTATTTATGATCATGTGAATATTATATTTGACTGCAAGTAGAGATTCATTCTATTTTCATCGAATGACTTTTGCTTGCAGCTGTGATGCAACACTGCTTTACTTCAACGATGGCGTTGCACGTCCCTACTATGCCTGCATCTCCTCGTAGTCCCTGAGCGTGTTCCTCATCCTTGCAAACTCCAGCACGGTGTTCTCACACAGCAGAGCTGAATCTGTGATGAAGTCTCTGAGCTTCGCGTCCTCCTCAGCCGTAAGAGTGTTGCTGGTGAGAGTGATAATGAAGTCTAACAGTTCCTTCACTTGCCTCAGTGTGTTGAGAGTCCCGTCCACGACTTCCTTGCTTTTCTCTGACAGTGTAGCCGTTTGCTTCAGAAGCTGCTGAAGTTCTTCCGTTTTCATCAGTCCTGTCTTTGCCTGGTTCCTCGTTGGTGTCATTAAGGAGGAGGACTTTTCCTCCAACTCCCGGGACACCGTCTTAATGTCCACCAGGAGACCCTTTAGCAGCTCAATGATTTGCATGATTTCTTTCCCCAAATCTTCAATTTTGATGATACTCATGATCTCTGTCATGGCCTTGGTAGCATTTGCTGTAAGAGCCCATATTACTCCACAGATTGCTACCATGCCTCCTGTGATGCATAATGCCAGTTTTCCAGGAGCTGGTAGAAAAGCTGCAGCTAACCCCACGGTTACTATTCCAACTCCTTCTACAACTGCCCCATGTAGTCTGGCTTTGTTCAGACTGTTCTGCACAACTTTTAAATTGTTAGATGATTCTACAAGTTCATCTGCAATGGCTTGCATTCTTGTTTTCTTACTTTCATACTCCTCAATAAATAGTCTCCCAGCTTCACAGAGGTTGATTAGCAGACCGGACAACTGGGGTGGAAGCTGTTTGAGCATTTTTAAGAATGACTCTGATCAATCTGCTTGGATTTGTCTTTTTAAAGCTGATGTATGTGGCCTACAGGTGATAGACTTCAGTATTTAGTGGGTGTTTTGTGTTGATTGTCGTTCAGATCCTTCACAGTACCTGTAATTTGATAGGAGGTTTATTAGTTACACTTCACCAGATACACCATCTACCAGAAAACCATTAAAAAAAATTTTTTTCCACATATTATTACTCCTTTAAATAGAACCCAGTTCAACAGAAACCCAAAGACAAAAACAGAAGTGACATACATGATAATGTGTGTGTGTGTGTGTGTGTTGAGCTGTTTAAATGGGGCTACTTACACATGAAGGTTATATATACACATTGGATATTCACTCTGTCGCTTTAGATGTTCTTGTTTCTGTAGCATTGAATCACTGAAAGATAAAATACAGAACTTTTCATTTATTTCCACAAGCTAACATTCAATAAATCGATAAATCTGTGGTTTTGTGCCAACTAGATGACAACATCTGCAGTCTAAATACAACCCGGTATCACGGCAAGACGTGAACATGTGACGATTTACCATGCTGGGAGACGTGAAGATGTCACGATGTCATCCCTTCAAACGTGATAGTTACACGGTATTATTAACATGGCCCAACCAGTGGAGAAATACCCGGAAATGCCAAACAAATGCTGTACCACGACGGTCAGTTGTTATTGTCAATATTAATATAATAATGATTTATTTTTTAATAGTCACACTCGATTACGCCGATTTTCTTGTTGCCCCAGCTGGTCGACACCTCTTTGAGCAGAAACAAAGGCTACATTAATGTATTAAATCGATGTTAATCCATGCGCGCGGTTGTGGAATTAACGGACGTGACGTTGTGCTATTGCGTTGCCAGGCAACAACTTGGCTTCATGTTAATTTACAAACTCTTCAACTGGAACCGTAGTTGTATTTAAAAACATTTTAGAAGGCCTCACGAAATACTTTAATGTAAATTGAAATGTGAAGGACTGTGTGTATAACAAAATACATCCGTCATAAACAATACCGGAAACAGACGTAGGCAAGATCCTCAGCTCGATGATTGGATGGTTTAGCCGCAAAGCACGTTGGGATTTGGTGTTTATGTGATGTGAAATCCGAAAACATTTAAAAAAATAAAAATAATACTTTATTCCGAGTGTGCTTGCTTTTCTCTTTGAAAGTCATCACATAACGGCATTGTAATACACGGTTCGGCTGCATTAAATATTAGTTCTCTATTTATAGAGCCCTGATGAGAAGACTTCTAGACAAACAGGAAGAACAGCCACGGAAACTGAATATGTGACGTGGATCCAGTGGCGTAACTATCGATGGTGCAGCCGGTGCAACGCACTGGGGCCCAGAGCCGGCCAGGGGCCCAGAGCCGGCCAGGGGCCCAGAGCCGGCCAGTGGCCCAGAGCCGGCCAGGGGCCCAGAGCCGGCCAGGGGCCCAGAGCCGGCCAGGGGCCCAGAGCCGGCCAGGGGCCCAGAGCCGGCCAGGGGCCCAGAGCCGGCCAGGGGCCCATGCAAAAAAAAAAGTCAAAAAAGAAAATAAATATTTTTTTGGCATTGACCGTCAAAGTAACCACGCAACCTAAATTAATTTGTCTGTCCAATGACCTTGCTCCCTTTCATGTCATGTGATACCTTGCTTGACGAGCGAACCGTTTAATCAACCTGTCAAGTGCGGTAGCATTATAAAAAATGTAATAGCTGATAGAAAGGGACACCTATTGGTTAAAGCACATTATTGAATTTTATTATTAGATATTAATAGGATCCCTATAAAGTATATTCATTACTCATTATTCTCAATAAATCTAAGATGTTGTTTAATTGCTGATATATTTATGATCCACGTCATGTTTTCAGTTCTTCCTGTTTGTCTGGAAGTCTTCTCAGCAGAATAAATAGAGAACTACGGCGGATATGTAATATTTAATGCAGCTGAACCGTGTATTACAATGCTGTTATGTGATGACTTTCAAAGAGGAAAGCAAGCACACTCGGAATAAAGTATTATTTTTTAAAAATGTTTTCGGATTTCACATCGCATAAACACCATATCCCAACGTGCATTGCGGCTAACCATCCAATCATCGAGCTGAGGATCTTGCCTACGTCTGTTTCCGGTATTGTTTATGACGGATGTATTTTGTTATATACACAGTCCTTCACATTTCAATTTACATTTACATTAAAGTATTTCGTGAGGAGAATGATTTTAAATATAACTATGGTTGTAGTTGAAGAGTTTGTAAATTAACATGAAGCCAAGTTGTTGCCTGGCAACGCAATCACACAACGTCACGTCCGTTAATTCCACATCCACACGCATGGATTAACATCGATTTAATACATTAATAAAAAAATAAATCATTATTATATTAATATTGACAATAACAACCGACCGTCGTGGTACAGCATTTGTTTGGCATTTACGGGTATTTATCCACTGGTTGGGCCATGTTAACTATACCGTGTAACTGTCACGTTTGAAGGGACGAAATCGTGACATCTTCACGTCTCCCAGCATGGTAAATCGTCACATGTTCACGTCTTGCTTTGATACCGGGTTGTCAAATAACACAAGGAGATAAGTACATTAACATAAAAGTATTGTCCAACATAAATATTTGAGTCCTGTTCATCTAATATGATTATGCAATCTTAAACGTAACATTTTAATTTCAAATCACCATAATATACCAAAACAAACTTAACTTAAAATGCACCTTTGTACGTCTTTTATACATGAATATGTGTCCCCGGTGTGTCAGGGAACTCACCAAGTGTCAGAAAACACAACCCTCTCTCTTTTCCTCCATACCCAAAATCTCTAAAAACGGGGCTTTAACGGATCTGATACAGACTGATACAGATTTGAAAATAGTCTGACGTCAATGACGAGGAGCTCCACCAATCAGGGGAATGAGAGGTTGGCATGGTAACAGCATGGTAACATGACGCTCGGCCCCTCCTTTGCAGGGGGGCGTGGTCAGCTGCAGCGCATGCAAAGACAGGGTGGAGGAGAGCGAAATAGAGCGAAATGAGGCATGGCTAAAATGCATGATCTGTTTGGTATTTTGAAAAAGAAAATGTATAAATATACCTTTATATAGGTATGGCCCTACAATATATTATTCAAATATAGCATGATAGGTCTCCTTTAAGCCAGTTTAATATTTAAAGAAAAAGTAATTTAAACATATTTTCAAAGGATCTAATTGGCTGTTCAGGGCATTACTTTTTAATATTACAAACCAAAACAAAATCTCATCTGCATAATGTGAATGATGAATTATTCTTGAAATGAGGACTAATATTATTGCTTATATTATAGTATTAAATTGACATCTATACAAAAACAAGACTTTGCTACACATTAAACAAAAGGAAATGAAGTAAGTCAGAAACATATTAATGTATGACTTTTAAAATGACTTACATGATGGTTGATCCTCTACGTTGTCTGTGCCTTTTCACAAAATACAAAGCGCTCTGTCTCTCTTTGGTCCGATGCTTGTTCCTTATAAAGACTTCAGTCACACGGCACTATTGTCAAACATTCCAGCATTCATCCGTCATTCAAACTGACTTTATTTATGAAAGAGACAGTAATTGGGGTTGCTATCTGTCAGTCAGGTTTGTTAACCTGAAGGAAATCCATATCTGAGAAAACTAAACTGAAAGTAAGATCAGAGCTTGAACTTTTTGAAAAACAAAACAAAGATTAGCATGAAGTACACTTTGCATAGATACAAATTCAACTCATAAACACTGACTTCTATGAGATATTGAAGATCTTAGTGATTGGATGTATTGTATACCGAAGTGGAAATGAAAGGACAGTCATTTCAAGGTGTGACTCAGCAGTGAAAGTATTTGACTATAGTCCTAAAATGTTTCCGCCCTGTCTAAGATTTTAACACTTGGTTCCCTGACATGAAAACAAAGACTCAGATACGTCTTCAGATGCCTTAGACCAGGGCTATTCAATTAGTTTGGAATGGGGCCGGTTGATGAAAATGATCCAAAGCAAGGGGCCGGGAAAAAAATGGCTTGAAATATGAGCAATCATATTAAGAGCTTCAGATACAGTAAATACTACAGCAGGTCACCCTTGAAAAAGAGATCAATGATCTCAATGAGATTCACCTGCATAAATAAAGGTTTGAAATGAAATGACTACAACAGCATAGTGGAGTGCATATATTTTGTTTAATTAAATCAAACATAGCCCCAAGGCCTTTATAAATGGCAAGTTCAGAACTCAGTACATGTGAAGCTAATATAACCATCAACATCATTAGATTTAGATTAAATTATCTAATAATTCACACAAAATAGCAATTTAGGGCCAGACACAAACAACAGTGCATATTATGGTATAATAACAACAAAGACAAGTGAGCCATACCACATCAATTGCTTAATTAAAAGCAAAAACAATTATCAAAAGACTTGTATTAATTACCAAACCACAACACACAGCCTTTTAAAACTCAAACCTTTTTTGATTAACATAGTGATAACTGACATACAGTATGCAACCAACTTGGCAGATATGTGCCATCTAATGAGAGAAATTGCATTTTTTCGATTTAGCAAGAGCAGGGAAGTCGGGAGTATACGTTGTCATTAGGGCTGTAGCGATACACTAATCTCACGATACGATATTCAGCTCACAATACGATATATATCACGATATTCAGCCAACGATACGATTCGATACGATTCGATATAATTCGATACACTTATATCATTTTCTGAAAGATTTTAAAGGGACAGTGTGATTTTGGTGACATCTTGAGTGTTCCATTGACTTGGATTGAATTAATTCAACTGAAAACTGAAAGCATCAATTATACAATATGGCTCTGACAGAGAGTCTACAGCTTGCAAATGCTGGACAAAATGAATCAAAAGACGTGGTGAGAAAATTAGTTTCATTTATTGAAACAGTGCAAACTGTAGCTTACAAGCCTTTGAAACGTAAGTACATAAAGTGCAGTATCACAATGGAGAATTAAAAGGTGCAGCAGGTGGCGGAACACGGGGATTTGAATGGGACTTGTTAGAAATTAAAATCAATGTTTTGATGGCATAAAGTACCTTAAACATACCGTCAGTTTAAATGCTGTTTTATACTGAAAAATCAGAAGTTCTTGTGCACAACCAGTTGTTAAGCTTTTATTCTGAAAATCCTTCATCTCCGGTTAGCATTTAGCATGTGGCTAATATACCATTTACTATAGAGGTGAATTTAGTAGCGATATGACACGGAGTGTTGCACACCGAAACCTACAGATTTCAACACTACAACTATAGACGTCGAGATATTATTATTGCTGAATATTAAATGAAGGTACAGTTTATTTGAATACGTTTGTTTACAGACGTGGGTAGCATGACACAACATCCGGGACTACCGGAAATGATACCAGCCGTGAGGTATTTTTGGAGTATTGATTACAGCGTTTAAAATGTATTAAATGAAAAGTCATGAAAGAGATAAGGAGGAGAAAAGGCGTGTTTAGTTATATATTTAATGTACAATGTCTGAATCCTCTGTAATGCGCAACAACGAACATTGGAGACGTGGAGGGCCGCCCCCCAGCAGCGGAACACAGCTGTTTTTCTGACTGACCCATCTTCTGCTTGTAACATTACCGCGCTTTTTATTAATTAAAGTATACATTTGAACCTTCTCAAAGACTCAATTAGTCTCCTTTTTAAAGCTTCTCTCCTGGATGCGAGAATAACGAACACAGTTATCAGACTTAATGTATCGATACCCGCGGCTGAAATATCGATACTTTCTCGGAAAACTAAATATCGATATATATCGCAGGATCGATTAAATTGCACAGCCCTAGTTGTCATGGCAATACGCATACAGTGATGCAGATGCTGGTCAGTGAGGGATGCTCGATTATTAGTTTGTATGGCATTAATGTGTGAGAATGCCGATTCCCACGTGTAAGTCGAGCCAAACATTGTGAGGACAAAAAGTGCAAGATCCCTTGAATGAGGGAATTTCTCGTGGCTGACTTCATGAGTCCAGAACTTTTCAGAACCTGCCAGCTGAAATGACTGTTGCAGGTCATCTGATGACTGAATGTCAATGAGTTCGAGTTGTAAAGACGCCTCATTTAATGTCACAATCAGCTCCTTTGCTTTCAGTGCAAACTCCCCCTCTACATTCACAGAGAAAGGGTCCTTCACAAATCTCATCACTTCAGTCGGGAGACTGAAATGTTCCAACCTCGCGGCAAAGTTGGTTTTCAATGCGTCCATAAATCCAATCATCACCTCGGTGATTTGTAAACCTGCAGTGCGCAGTGTTGGAAAATGGAGCATTTTGCCCGGACATAAATCCGCAAAAAAAAGTGTGAGCTTTTTTTGAAACGCATGGAGTCTCTCCACAAGTTGTGTGACCATTTTATCTCTGCCCTGCAGCTCCAAATTGAGTTGGTTCAGATGTTGGAAAATGTCGCTCAAAAAGCAAACTCATAATTCTCTATCAGACACAGAAAGGCGTTGGCTTTTTTATGTTTTGAATTGCGGAGTTCTCCGATTTTGTGAACTTAAGGAGGAGATCATGGCGTTTCTAAACGCCATGATCTCCTCCTTAAGTTCACAAAATCGTTTCAAGACGTTTCCTTTGCTTAGCCATCTAATGTCACTGTGCATGAGAACATCATTATATTGAGCTGACATGTCTGACAACATCTGGCGGAAAAGGCGGTGCTGTAAACTGGAGTTACAACGAATAAAGTTAATAATCGCCATGACAGAGTCCATTGTGTTTTTTAACTCACCACTCAGTTTTGCGCACAGGAGGCTTTGGTGGATGAGGCAATGAAGCGATCTCAGCTGTGGAGCCACATCTGCCAGCCTAGCGGACAGTCCCTGTGTTCGGCCCGACATCGCAGGGGCCCCATCCGTTACAAGCATGTTAATACGATCCAATCCCAACTTGTGCTCCTTGAAAAACGAAACCACTTTGTGGAACATCACCTCACCGGTCGTGTGTCCATCCAAAGGAATTAATCCAAGTAGATCCTCCCGAAAGCACTCACCATCAAAACATCTAACATAGAGGCACAGCTGTGCAACATCGCTGCTGTCAGTGGATTCATCAATAGCTAGCGACATATCCTCCGCCTTTCTCAGTTTGTCCAAGAGAATCTCAAAAACGTCCGATGCAAGGGTCTCCACTCTCCTTGATGTTGACGTGTCAGAAATCGGAATGTTCTTAATTGAGTCAATAACGCTTTTTCTGATTTTCTCATCTGCAACCACTTCCTCAATTGATGCAAGCATACACTCTTTGACTGTCTCTGCGTCCGTAAAAGGCCTTTTCTTTTTGCCTAATATCCAGGCCACTCGTAGGGACGCTGCGGTAGCTCTCTCTTGGTCAGTGCAAGCCCGAAACAGGGAGCTACGTCTTTGGTCATAGCACGAAGTTAGCCCCAAAATCTTCTGGCGGCGAGCATTAGAGCCCGCTGGAAAAGTGGCGTCAAAGTTGGCGTGAGCTGTCTTAAAATGCCTTCTCAAGTTGTACTCTTTACACACCGATAAACACTCATTGCAGATTAAACACACGGGCCTCCCACTGACATTTACACACAAGTACTTCTCTTTCCACTCGCTGTTGAATTGCCGGTTTTCGGTGTCAACCTTTCGTTTTTTTAACGTAGAAAGAGACATTTTGATATCCAACTATGCTGACCAGGTTTGATTAATCGTACCATTGGCGCGACACCGTCGAAGGTGCGCAAGCTTGTAGTGAAGGGCAGCGCGAGCCGCGAGGACGCAATAAATGACAGGAGTTGCTAGTAGGTGGGTTCGAAACCCGAGCCCGCCAAAGTTTTCAGGCAATGTCTTCCCCTCTATCTCTCAATGTAACACCCTCTCAGGAATAAAGGCACTCTGGTCCCAATTTTTTTTTTAATTAAACTTTTTAATTTTATTTTTTTACTTTTTAACATTATACTCAAAGGGCCAGTAAATATCACCCAGGGGCCGGATTTGGCCCGCGGGCCGCCAATTGAATAGCCCTGCCTTAGACAGAAAGAACATTTCAGATATTTATTTTAATATATTATAACTTGAACTTGTACTACAAAAAACAATCATATATACAGTCGTGGTCAGAAACCTGCAATTGTTTATATTTATATATATTTGGATATACACCTTTCAACAATGTATTTATTATTACATGTTACTTGTTAGACGCTTTTATCCAAAGCGACTTACATACTCAATACCGTGGGCGATCCCCACAGGAGCACTTTGGGGTGAAGTGTCTCAGGGACACAACGACATGCTGACTGCAGTGGGGTTTGAACCTGTGACCCCCTGATCCCAACACCTACGGACAACCCACTACGCCACATGCCATCACCATTTATGATCATGTGAATATTATATTTGACTGCAAGTAGAGATTAATTGCATTTTTATCGAAGGACTTTTGCTTGCAGCTGTGATGCAACACTGTGCTTAACTTCAACGATGGCGTTGCACGTCCCTATTATGCCTGCTTCTCCAGGTAGTCCCTGAGCGTGTTCCTCATCCTTGCAAACTCCAGCACGGTTTTCTCGCACCGCAGAGCTGAATGCGTGATGAAGTCTCTGAGCTTCTCGTCATCATCAGCCGTTGGAGTGATTCTGGTGAGAGTGATAATGAAGTCTAACAGTTTCTTCACTTGCCTCAGTGTGTTGAGAGTCCAGTCCACGACTTTCCTGCTTTTCTCTGACAGTGTAGCCGTTTGCTTCAGAAGCTGCTGAAGTTCTTCCGTTTTCATCAGTCCTATCTTTGCCTGGTTCCTCGTTGGTGTAATTAAGGAGGAGGACTTTTCCTCCAACTCCTCAGACACCGTCTTAATGTCCACCAGGAGACCCTTTAGCAGCTCAATGATTTCCATGAATTCTTTCCCCAAATCTTTAACCCTATCCCTACTGAGGATCTCTGTCGCTGCCTTGGTAGCATTTGCTGCAACAACAGTCCCCGCCCAACAGACTGCTACCATGCCTCCTGCGAGGCATAATGCCAGTTTTACAGGAGCTGGTAAAAAAGCTGCAGCTAAACCCACGGTTACAACTCCAAGTACTTCTAATGCTGCCCCTAGTCTGTATGTGTTCGTTGTGTTCTGCACGCCTTTTGAATTGTTAGATATCCCTACAAGTTCATCGGCAATGGCTTGCATTCTGGGTTTCTTACTTTCATACTGCTCAATAAATAGTCTCCCAGTTTCACAGAGTTTGTTTACTAGACCAGACGAATGGGGTGGAAGCTGTTTGGGCATTTTATAAAAGACTCCAATCCATTATCAATTCAATCTGCTTGGATTGATCTTTTTAAAGCTAATTTATGTTGCCTAGGTGATGGACTTCAGTATTTCTGTCCCCTGGGTGTTTTGTGTTGATTGTCTTTCAGAGCCTTCACAGTACCTGTAATTTGATAGGCTTATTAGTTACACTTTCATTAAGATACAACATCTACCAGAAAACAATTTTTAAAATCATTTTCCACACATCTGGACTCCTTTTTAAATAGAACCAAATTCAACAGAAACCCAAAGGAAAAAACAGAAGTGACATCAATGATTGTGTGTGTGTGTGTGTGTGTGTGTGTGTGTGTGTGTGTGTGTGTGTGTTTAAATGGGGCTACTTACACATGAAGGTTATGTCACATAGTATATTGTCGCTTTAGATGTTCTTGTTTCTGTAACATTGAATCACCGAAAGATAAAATACAGAACATTTCCTTATCCAGTTATTATTCATAATAGGCTTATGCAATATTAAACGTAAAATGTTAATTTAAAATCTCATAATCTATACCAAAACAAATTTAACTTAAGCCAGTTTAATATTTAAGGAAAATGTAATTTAAACATATTTTCAAAGGATCTAATTGGCTGTTCAGGGCATTACTTTTTATTATTACAAACAAAAACAAAATCTCATCTGCATAATGTGAATGATGAGTTATTCTTGAAATGAGGACTAATATTATTGCTTTTATATATTATAGTATTGAATTGACATCTATAAACAAACAAGACTTCGCTACACATTAAACAAAAGGAAATTGAGTAAGTTAGTAGAAAATTGAAACATATTAATGTATTACATTTAAAATGACTTACATGATGGTTGATCCTCTCCGTTGTCTGTGCCTTGTCACAAAGTGGAAAGCACTCTGTGTCTTTGGTCCGATGCTTGTTCCTGTTAAAGAGAACTTCAGTCACATGGCACTGTCGTCAAACATTCCAGCATTCATCCGTCATTCAAACTCTCTTTACATATTAAAGAGAAAGTAAACGGGAGTCATTGGGGTTGCTATCTGTCAGTCAGGTTTGTTTACCTGAAGGAAAGTAAGATCAGAGAAAACTAAACTGCATCGGCACTTTCGGCAGGTTATTCTCATGCTGCTGTTAATCTGGAGATCAACAGACTTTAGCGGCTCGCGCATATGATTATATAATCAGACAACGTCCGTTAAAAAACATTATAACACATAATGAGAGACGTTCTGCAGTCAGGAGGGGCGTTTCACCGACGACAAGTGTTCTTACTTTTATGTAGCTGACGGATAATTTTTACATTACACGACACTGTTCAACACTTCATCCTGCTTCACTCTTTAACTAAACAACCGCGGATGTCTTGAAAGACTCTTTCGCTTAAATTTTTGAAGGTATCATCGTTCTTGTGACACGTAAATACTACGCTTCCTATGTTTTGGTGCGGACTGCGTTCACACCAGCAATGAACCACTCCAGAGTTCGCAAGCAAACGCTCCGAGACCACCTATTTTAGCGGACCAGAGTCCGGTTGTTTAGTTCATTTAAGAGGTCTCGGATTGTGTTCACGCCGACCCAAATGAACCGCACCAAGCGGCTAAACGCACCAGGGTTCGATTCAACCGGACTATTACAAGCCAGGTGTGAACCTACGTGTGTGCGTTCACACCTGGCTTGTATAGTCCGGTTGAAAAGTAACGACATTACTCCCAATATTAATTGAAATGCTTTTGTGGATTTAGAAAATGATTTTATTGATTTAAAAAATAGTTGTATTGATTTAAATTGACATGCATCCGCTAAGAAAAATAGTCCGTTGTTACTGTTTGAACTAACGTAGCAACGGCAGGAACTGCTTCGATAGCGTTTTTGAGGAGCTTTTTGATTACAGATTTGAAAACATCGCTGCTTGCTTTAAAAGTAGCACACTTCATGATGTCAAACCTTGGAAAGTATCTAGATATCCCTGCCCTAATGCCAAAGTAACTGGCAACTGAATATGTGGATCCAAATCAGATGCATGAAACACATTGACTTTTGTAGATCCCAGGATGTATTTGTCATCAGCAGGTATGAATCAAATGTTAGGGTATCAATGACTTCTTGTAAACTAACATTTGTTGTTATGCAAGTCAACAACGAGATGTCACTCCACTGCAAAAGAAGAACAGGAATGATCCAGCTACTGAACCCAGTTGGATTCTTTAGGACTTTTTCTGAGCAACCATTCACCTTCATTGATTCAGTATAAAGGATGGCAACAGCAACAACATACACTAAGGTCAACACAGGTAAAAAAGCTCAAGTGGATACAAATCAGATGTACAATTATGTACAGGGAGGCTATGGCTCAGTGCGTTGGTGTTGGGATCAGGGGAGCACAGGTTCAAACCCCACTGCAGTCAGCATGTCGTTGTGTCCCTGGGCAAGACACTTCACCCCCACAGTATTGAGCAGCAGGCCGGGCGGCAGCAGCAGTTTCAGGCTGGACAGACACATCAGGAAGGAGAGCAGCAGCTTCGGGCCCAACAGCAGTGCCTCCAGGTCGGTAAGCAGTTGCTTTGGGTCTTTTCTTGATCATATCTAAAAATGTACCAAACAAAGCACATTTGAATCAGGATTATTATTTTGAACATGTTTTCCTTCATATATGAACTGTGTCTCACTTGCCTTCTTCCACAGCCTGGCTCGCAGCTACCAGGGGTCAGCATCATCCCCTGGCCACGAGGAGGAGTCCAGCGTGCTCGTCTGAGGTTAGTGAAAACAAATGTAATGATAATTTGATGCCAGTTTTGAATGACCAAAATAAAACAACACATTTAGCAGGAGTGCTGATATTGATGTGACCGTATGATGTGACCATGATTTGCAACTCTTCCTGTGTGCGATCCCCTGGAGCTTGGGGATTCAGGATGCGGAGAACTGGTGTCGCCATCTCCATGCTTCTCACTGTAATGCCTGACAGCATAGACAAAAACAACATACACAACTTGTATACCAAAAAATGTTAGTTTACAAGAGGTTTGATACCCTAACATTGCTTTATACCAGATAGACGGATACTTTAACTATCCCAAATGTGTTCAGGCATTCAAACGGTGGAATAAAGTATTGACACAATTACATTTGAATAAAATAAACCGCAAATAATATAGGCTATAAGTATAAACGTGCAGTATAAAACACATCAACAGTAGAGAAGACATATGTCACAAATAATACCTATTTTTTTACTGTTGATGTGTTTATACTATACGTTTATACTTGTACTTTATATTGTTATGTAAAGTATAGGTATCAACGTGTATGTATTTATACATGAGTAATAGTCTGTTTTTGAATGCAAAATAGAAAGTCGAGGGACATGCATAACGTCAAGTTAATATCATTAAAATGATTAATGTTAAGGCATGAGCTGGTTAACCCGAAATTAGATAGAGAATGACAAAGTATGGCTTAAAATGTAGTGGGTAAAGTCATTGAGCGATGCTAACCTTTAGCTAGCGTCAACGCTAACGGGGGACGCAGTGCCTGTCACTTTGAACAGTAATGACATGATATACTGTACACAAGATAACACGGATAATGACAAAGTGTGCCTTAAACTGTAGCGGGTAACGTTATAGCATATCAAATTAGAGTTTTGATAGATATTTCACTGAAGGACGCTGTCCCCAAACTAGCGGCCGTTAGCAGTAACATGGCCGTGGCCCGTCGGGTCATTGCCAAGGTACTACAGTAATGAAAAACTAAAGAAGACAGAAATGTTGCCAAAGTATGTGTCGTGGAAAGTATACTTTACAGAAAAATAAAGTATAAAACGTACCTGTCAACCCAAGTCTTCGCTACTGCTGTTTCTCTCGATGGAGATTTGCATAGCGGAGAGCCCGCCCACTCCAAACACTCCATTGGACAGTACGACTGTAGACTTCCAATCACATGCGAGTACAGTGACTGTAGACAGTCAAGCCTTCTGATTTGCCAAAAGTCTACAGTCGGAGTCCCGCCTCCAAACTCCATTGGACAGTACGACCGTTGACTTTCAATCGGATGGAAATGACTGTAGACATTTGTCGAATCAGTAGGCGTACCTGTCTACAGTGACTGTGGACATTGCACTCCCGTAGACCCGAGCTCTTAGTAGAGATGGCAAATCCGGATCCTTTTACGGACTCAGGGTCTTCTGAGTCAGTCATTGAAGAGATCCGGATCATACGAGTCCTTTGAGTCATGAGTCAGCATCACCAAGAGTGTAGAAATCCTACCGGTGAAACCGAAAACTTGTTGCATTTCACGAGCATATTAAACTGACGTTACATTAACCTCCGCTACACAGTGTCTTTTGCTTTAATAGAACATGTTGATCACAAATAAAAAGGGTTATTTTGCGATTTGGCGAATCTGAGTCTGCTGTTGACTCGTGCATGACGACGAGTCTGCTGGACCTCTGGATCTGCTGCTATACGGTTACGGCTCTGAGTCCGCACGAGTCTGCTGTGTTTTGCACAGTGAGTCAGGATTTGAGAATCTGAGTCTGTGAAGTTCCGCTGACTAACTCGTAGGCTACTGTCTCTCTCGATCATTGTCCTGGATTCACGGATCCCGCCCGCGATTTTGATTAAGTCCATTATGTTTCCGGCTCTAAATGAAGTTTCAGTGTAGACTTTTAACACAATTGTCATGTTGTGCAACAGTCTACTGCGTGTAATAGCTGCATTTCCAATAAGGATCTTACTTGGCAAAACGTTTATTTTGAACATAGCACACAAAAAGAAACAAACAATGACAAATGATAGAAAATTGCAAAACAGTTAGAATATATAAAATGTCTTAATTATACAATTATTATTAAATTAAAACACAATTGTGCCACATTTGCTTTAGTAAAGGAACATATTAAAATAACTATATACATATAATGCAAAACACTTATTTTTTAAAATGCACACACAACAAAATCAAGCATATCTTCACCCAGTATCTCCACCCATGATAAAATAACTATGAAAAATAAGAAATTAATTAAAATGAATATATATACATATTTGGGTCATGAAAACATTGTGTATGTAGATCTAATCATATGCCCCCCCCCCCCCCCCCCCTATTTTTTCATGGACTGCGTAATCATTGCAATACTGGTGTTTGTATGTGTTAAATGTGTGTAAAGTCGTGTCTTTTGCTTTAATAAAACATGTTGATCACAAAAAAAAAGGGTCATTTTGCGATTTTGAGAATCTCAGTCTGCTGTTGACTCGTGCATGACGACGAGTCTGCTGGATCTCTGGATCTGCTGCTATACGGTTACGGCTCTGAGTCCGCACAAGTCTGCTGTGTTTTGCACAGTGAGTCAGGATTTGCGAATCTCTGAGTCTGCTGTTGACTCGTGCATAATATAGCCGCGGGAGCCGGGTGCTGGAGGAGGGGCTACAACATGTTTACCGGCCGCAGCTATGCTCGTGCACATGACGAGTTTGGATCTCTGGATCTGCTATGCTATTACGGTTAGGATTCATAATTTACGGCTCCTCTGAGTCCCCACGAATCTGCAGGAAGTTTCACTGATCCGCATCCCCTCCCCTGAGCCAAACGATAACTTCTGGAAGCTATCCTACTTGCTAAAGGGTAGGCAGATGGACTGGGGTACGTTGTAATGTTATTTTACATGTTATAAAGAGAGTAGCGAGTGACGCAATTTATAGTTTTAATTTGTACGTCACACCAGGTGTAGGACTCAAAGGACTCGGGTTAATGGAGAGGGGAGACTCGTCACGACCAGCTCATTTCTAGGATCCGTGTTAATGATCCGGATGAATCAGGACTCGCCCATCTCTAGCTCTTAGCGATCTCCGAAGCACCCTCCCCAAGATGAGGCCCCACGCAGTCTGCGTGATCTGCCTGTAGGGAGGGGCGGCCCTGTGCACGTTCCTACTATGCCTGCATCTCCTCGCAGTCCCTGAGCGTGTTCCTCATCCTTGCAAACTCCAGCACGGTTTTCTCGCACCGCAGAGCTGAATGCGTGATGAAGTCTCTGAGCTTCTCGTCATCATCAGCCGTTGGAGTGATTCTGGTGAGAGTGAAAATGAAGTCTAACAGTTCCTTCACTTGCCCCAGCATGTTGAGAGTCCCGTCCCATGACTTACCTGCTTTTTTCAGACAGTGTAGCCGTTTGCTTCAGAAGCTGCTGAAGTTCTTCCATTTGCTTCAGTCCTATCTTTGCCTGGTTCCTCGTTGTGGTCTTTAAGGAGGAGGACTTTTCCTCCAACTCCTCAGACACCGTCTTAATTTCTACCAGGAGACCCTTTTGCACCTCAATGACTTGCATGAATTCTTTCTCCAAATCTTTAACCTTAACCCTACTGCTCATCTCTGTCATGGCCTTGGTAGCATTTGCTGCACCAACAGACCTCCCCCCATAGCCTGTTGCTTTTATCAAGATACAACATCTACCAGAAAACCATTTTTTTTTACATATCTAGACTCCTTTTAATAGAACCCAATTCAACAGCGACCCAAAAGCAAAAACATAAGTGACATCACTGATTGTGTGTGTGTGTGTGTGTGTGTGTGTGTGTAGAGAGCTGTTTTATGAGGGGCCGTACAGGCCGTAATTCATACTGGTCCTCTCACGCACATACATTCTCCTTTTACATACATACATTTTCACTCTCACACATTCATATATTGTCACTCACACATTCATGCATTTTGTTCTCATATTCATATATTGTAATGCTCATATTTATACATGTTGCTCTCATGCACATTCATTCAATGTTTACATTTAATATTATAAATAATATATGCATGTCTGAAGACAATATATGTATGCAAGAGAAGAATGTATGGCCCTTTCTCACTTCTCTTATTTTTCATTTCCTCGCTCCTCGGTCTCACCGGAAGTTGATTTGAGTCCCAATGGCCTTATTTTTGCCGGAGGACCGAGGATCGAGGAGCGAGGAGCTATAATCGAGGAACCACCAGACCATCCTTCGATGAAATCCTCAAACACTCGCCCCGCCCCCTTACTGTGTATCGCTCACTGATTGGACGATGCAGTGCATGCACTGATCTCATGCTTCTTGACATGAGAGCCGTTTCCCAGCGGAGTGAAGAAAATACATGAACCTCACGGGAGTCACTCCTCAGTTTATACCGTGTTTTGTTTCAATTCCTGTTTCATTTAGTTACAAATATGTGATATATCTGAACAACAAAGTGGTCAAAAAATGTTTTATTCATTTATTGGAAACATTTTCATGATCGCTTTTTTCGTTTTACATTTTCATTTATTGTCATTTCCATTCAGTCAGTCATTAAGTGCTATTAAAATGTTAATGTGCTACATATCCACACAAACAAACAGTGTGTAAGTGTGCAATCCAATGAATGTTAATCTAACTGGGTTTTGATAGATAACATATCTCTTTTTCTTCTCTCAATTATTTTATTTATTTTGTGCACTCTAATCAATATTAATCAAACTATTGTTCGTTTATACATTTTAAGAATGGCGTTTATCTTTTTTGAGAATTACTTCTTATTTGATTTGATTTATTTGGGTCTACAACAGATGATACAAATGTCTCCGTCATAATAGTTTGTTTCCGTGAACGGCCGACTGTTGTGTGATGGCAAATGCTGCGGCTGCAAGGCATTGTGGGGCAGCATTTTCTCCTCTCCTTTCAGTAAGGGAGGTCCAGTGGTTCCTAAGCTAAAGGAGGTTAGAAACAGGGCTGCACATAACTTTTTTGCCCTGGTTCTCAAAGGAGCACCTGGAGATGTTGCTTGGTGCTCATCCTTAAAATGAAATAAACCGTAACTTTTGAGGGGGTCTTGACTTTATTTGCCAGACACACGGCACTGAACACACAGAGGTGAACACAGAACACACATGCAGAGGTGAACACAAGACAACATTAGCACGACCAGTAATCCTACAAGCTGTCATCACTCCCTCCTGACTGTTCTCCTCACTGTCTTCCTCTCTGTCAGACATGGTAGCTGATGATGTAGGCCTACTTCTTTCTCTCTGGTTGAGTCTGTGATTAGCTGCTTGCACCCACAAGTCAACAGCTGGGTTTGGGTCGAAAGTCTCTGTTGTCATCTTAGACAAGTGGATGTAATCAAATAAGTATGTGAACATAACCAATAACCTACCATAGCCAATAACAAATGAATGTAACTTATTTGATCTGTGTTGTTCATTAATATCTTATTTTACCTTAACATTTATTTATTTATGCATTTTTTGTATCTCTCCAGTTTTAAAGGATATTTTTGGTTACTGTCCTATAGTATTCATTGGAATGATTTCAAACCTGTTTATCCCAATAATTATAAAGGAGTGCCTTGGAAATATGTGTTTACATAAATTGTGACCAAACCGTTTGAACTTAGACTAAAGTTAACTATCTAAACACTCAAGAGTCCTTTACCTCACTGAGCTGTAGTTATCAGCCTCTCAGTCTGACTGGAGAGGACTCTCCCTCCACATTATTGTAGAAACATCTTCTTCTTATATCCGTTAGAGCAGCTAGCACCAGATGCTAATAACAACAGCGCTGGTACCGGTGCACCCTCCCTCTCTCACTCGCACTTTGGCTGTGAGCTGCGGGTGCCAGATAAGCCAACATCCCCCATTTTCATCACTTACAGCGCCCATCGTACAGGGCAAATGAAACGTGTAACATGTGTGTTACACGTTTTTTTTTTCTTCATTTACTTAATTATGAATATTGTTACATCAAGGCCTACAATTAGGATGAGCCCCAACGGTCAAAATGTTTGTTTCCCTCCCAGAACTGCCAGCGCAGCACCTCTCCAGATCTGGCGCCCTAGGCCAGTGCTTCTCAAAGTGTGGTCCGCGGACCACTGGTGGCCCGTGAGCGCCCCCTAGTGGTCCGTGAGTATATTGGTAACATTTCACATTTGAAATTAATTAATCAATTTAAGTGTTCCGCACTCTCGCGGGAATATCTCCACAATGGAGCAAGGGTAAGTTTCACTTTCGATTGCATGATATAGCCCAGTACAACACCTTCATCACACATGTTGCCACTTGTTTGTACCATTTTCAGGCGATTTGTAATCTGTTCTAGAAAAACGATGTGTTTTTTGATATTTGTGGAGTTAGGTGGTCCGCGAGTGTTTATCTATCTATCTATATCTATCTATCTCTCTCTGTCTATCTATATATATCTATATATATCTATATATATCTATATCTCTCGCTCTCGCTCTCGCTCTCGCTCTCGCTCTCGCTCTCGCTCTCGCTCTCGCTCTCGCTCTCGCTCTCGCTCTCGCTCTCTCTCTCTCTCAATGTTGGTACGCAAATGCGCTTTGTTTCAAATGACCCGGTGCTCTTTTTTTGGCGGAGGTGCGCATGCGCACCTGCGCACCAGTTATGTGCAGCCCTGGTTATAAAGGAAGTTTGAAACCTCATTTCCTATCATGTAGACTAGAAAATTAGAACGGCACTTACCATGGCGGCCGCGAAACTCGCGGAAGTGATTTCAAAACAAAAAGCACTCGTTTGCTTGGAATGTTGATAATATTATAAGGGAATTTAGCGATCACAAAGAAAACGGCCAAGACACACATTGAGCCCAGAAAATGAATGTTATTAAGGGCTGTAAATATAATAAGCTGCGATGGGTGGAGTTTGACAAAGGATTACTCAAAAAGTACACAGTAAAAGTAGGCTACTTGATTGTACTTGTGGTAGTAGTACCGAGTCCAACAGTGTCACTTGTATTAAGAACTTGTGGTAACAAATATTTGGATCGATCATCAAATATAGCAGGGAAAAAAATTAAGAGCTGCTGATTTGAAGAAAAAAAAACTCGAGAGACGGCGGAAGTGACCACATTGCAGAACCGCTGTATAGTTTAAATCTCCTAACAATGTGGTCCATCTT
>NW_022989863.1:166218-247978 GCF_902827175.1 Gymnodraco acuticeps
TGTTGATGTAGAAGAGACATGAAGAAGAGGGGACACATGTTGATGAGAAGAGACATGGAGAGAAGAGGGGACACATGTTGATGAGAAGAGACATGAAGAAGAGGGACACATGTTGATGAAGAAGAGACATGGAGAAGAGGGGACACATGATGATGAAGAAGAGACATGAAGAAGAGGGGACACATGTTGATGAAGAAGAGACATGGAGAAGAGGGGACACATGTTGATGTAGAAGAGACATGAAGAAGTGGATTTTGCACAATAGGTGACCTTTAATAATGTTAATGCTCAGTTTCTTATCTAGTTGTATTCAAACACTTTAAAATCTAGTCTACCATACGGCAGGGCCCAGGAGGTGGACTGGGACCTCTCCAAGTAGCAGTCCACACTCCATGGGTGTTTCTCAATGTCGAGTAAAGCTGCTCCAGAGCCACTATTTCAAGCATACTATGGCATCGAGTGCCGCCGAAGGACTGTTCCAATGTCCATCATACTTGGAATTCTACCGAGCCCGGCGTAATTCGTAGAGAGAAATTTCGAGGCTGCACATGAGTAGACTCCGCGGTCTTAAAATCCCCACAATGCTTTGCGCACGGACCAATTTCCCCAAATCTGTGGCGGAAAATGTAAGGCGGGGCCTCTCATATGACGCACACCTGCACACTTGCTCGCCTGTTCTACTCTTTGTTTTCCGAATGCCAGGAAGGATTCTTGCCTCGCTTCTGAAGCAAGTGACTCGGAAGACATGTGCTACCAAGCAAGCGTACTCGACATTGAGAAACACCCCATATTTAGGTCTGGTCGGGGACTTGAACCGGCGACCCTACTGACTGAGCCACTGCAAATGCACATTTGAACACACAGCACAAAAATGGGACTTCCTAACTTGGTATTTCCACCAAATTTGTTTAGGCAAATGACAGGATTAACACGCATTATAGACAATATTATCAGTGTATTTGATGCATGTCCAGTATGAGGGCATATTCGCATTTTCCTAAAATTTCTATATTTGGTTTCACATCTATAGATATAGAGAATGAGAAAAAAAACCTTGGGTGTTTCCAAATATGTAACTTCTTTGTCCGCCTTTTTATCCTAACCCTTTCCCTCCTTTTACTCCCTTTTAGGTCAATCTTGACATAGCTTCTCTTAAATCTCTGCTTCATAAAACAGTCAGAATATAGTGAAGTACATTTTAAAGTAGGGCGGGCTGAGACAAGGGGTTCACACTGAAAAAGGACTAATGAGAGAAATGAAAGACTTTGATAGGGGATGACAGAAAAGAGAGAGTGAAAAGGAAAGAAAAGACAGAGCGAGACAGAAAAGTGAAGATTTAGACTGAGGCAGCGAGGTTTCACTAAGCCTTCATGGCCATATTTGAGACAGGAGTATTACATTAATGCTCACTGGAGCCATTACGATCACTAGAGGATATCCTCATCAGCTCCAATAGAGCTCATGAGAGTATTTGCTGCTCAGGTAAAGACTAAAGTACTTCCTGCTTTGTCTTTCCATACATTAAGAATTGGCTTCCCTTTTACTATATCATATTTTAATGGTAAAAGGATGTCCACAATGTTTAACTGTGTGCTAATCAGTGTTGTGCTAGTTACTGAAAACCAGTAACTAGTTACCATTACTAGTTACTTCATTTCATTGTGAAAAGTAACGTTTTAGTTACTTAAAAAAAGGGCTCCCATTAATGCCCTTATAGCCTTCATTTCAGTACTGTCATTGCATTGGAGAATAATACAATATGTTGATCAACTTGACATGCATTATATGCAATCTGGATTGCATCGATATGAGCTGGCTTTCCATTTCTGTATATTCTTTCTCCAGGTAGTTGGAAAAAGTTTTCCGTCCCATATGCCGTGTGCCGCCCGGACATGCTATCATGCTAACTAGCTCCCTGAAAGCGGGTGACTCCACTGTAGCAATAGCCTGCATGTGTTCTACAACATACCGTGCAATGGCTTTATCCACTTTTCCCTGGCTAGCAGTCCCTTGGTTAAAATCCAGCCGCTGTTGCTTAGGTGGAGGTGGAGTGGCGTCGGCTGAGTCTCTGTGGTCTTAGCTACTAGCTTCGTCCCAGCATGTTGTTTTTGCAGATGTTTTAAGAGATTTGAATGACTGGTTTGGGCAGTAGATAGGATCTTTGACCCGCCAGGACACAACTTACATTTAACAGAAACTTTCTTTTCTTTGTGCTCGACAAAAGTGAAATAGTGAGAATATCTCCAGGTGGAGAAACTAGACTTGAGCTCCGCCGCCGCCATGATAGTCTTGTTAGTAAACAACACAAACACGCCCACAGCCCGTCTCCGCATGTGACACAGGAAGTATCTAAGTACATTTACTCAAGTACTGTACTTAAGTACAGTTCTCATCTATGTTCGCCTGGCTGTTGACTATATACAAAAACTAACGCAGTAACGCACCATGTAGTAACGGTAACTGAGTTACTGAATTTAAAAAGTAATGCGTTAGAGTACTAGTTACTACAAAAATAACGACGTTACAGTATACGTTAGTCCCAACACTGGTGCTAATGCATAGGCCTACTTTGTGTTCAAGCATGCATCATTATGTGCATGATAACTGTCTGCACAGAAGAGTGCAAGACTATAAGGCCACTGAAAAAAAAACAAGTCTTATATGGTATTTTAAATCAATAAATCCAATATATAAGTAAAAAAGTGTGTGATTGAGGTGATCTCAACCTTTAAATAGTTTTAATTTAGAGCTAAAAATCGAGCTAAAGCTAGCCTAGCTTACCACAAGGACTAAAAGAAGCAGGAAACAGCTAATTTGGCTCTTTCTGAAGTGTAAGGATACATTTAACAGTAAGTTTTAAGGCTAACGTATTAAACCCCTGTCATTTGATTGTTTAATTTGTACTAACATGTAGAATTAAGTAGAGAAAATCGTTCTAGCTATTATCCCGTTTTCAGTCTTTATGCTAGGCTATATGCTAGGCTAAGCTAATCGCTGCTTGTGGCTCTTGCTCAGTATTTAGTGTACACTTAAATCTTGCATAAAAAGTGCAGTGAAAAAAAGTATTTCCTAAAATGTTAAACCACAAGATGAATTTGGGACATTCCACAAAAATACGGACAATAGTGGATAACATCTCGTTCCCTTTTCATTTATTTCTTTTACATTTTTTAAGCGAGAGTCTGAATTCCATCCATCATCTCATTCAAGCTTTTATTTTGAGAAACTGAAAGATCATTTAGTTTTGGCTCTCGATCCGGACGCAGTGGTATTGAATGTGGCTTTGGACCAGTTATTATTTTTTCTTTCAGATCCCATTTCCCCCCGACCTCACCTTTCTGTCATTAACTCAGCCAGACGCTACTTCATCAAGCAAATTGTTGCGGTTTAGATGATATTCCTGATCACTGCAACTTACTCTGGGTTCATTTTGTCCAATATTTGCAGTAGAAATTGCCTTTATAACATTCACCTGTTCCTAATTATGCTGTTTGTTATCATGGTTGGCCACCTGCATGGTCTCTGTGTGTGTGTGTGTGTGTGTGTGTGTGTGTGTGTGTGTGTGTGTGTGTGTGTGTGTGTGTGTGTGTGTGTGTGTGTGTGTTTGCTTGTAGGAATACATTCATATTTGATTGCATAAGTGTGTCTAGCTAGTTGTGTGTGTGCGTGCTTGTTAAAGAGGCCCTGGAGTTCTTTATGTTTTGTGTTTTGTCTCAATCTCTGTTGCTAAGCTAAGTTTCATTTCTTTCAAGAACCTAATCTTTGGATAATGAGGTTTAAATCCAAGCAGGTGTCTTTTCAGCTCTCTTCTTCCTCTGTCTCCAAACTTGAAATACTTCTTGTTTGTCGGAAGAAACCCACCAAAACAACAAAGAAACAATTGGGTGTTGACAACTGCAGATAGTCCAATGCCAGTATGTTCAGTCAGTTTGGTGCCAGTGATGGAGGAATGGAGGCCAACAATAACTACTTTGCTGGAAGAAGGGTGAAAGGAAGGAGTGAGGGTGTAGTTGAAGGGCAGAATAAAGTGGTTAAAGCCTGGCAGGACTATCAGTGTCCAAACACTTTTATTTTCACAACAGCAACAGATTGTACACATGGAGCCAGAGAGAAATGAATCCCTAATGTGCCAAGGAAATGCAAGTGTTTCCGAAACTGAAGGTAAGACAGTAAAAAGTAGTTTGCATTTAAATCAGTCTGCTAGACCACTTTACAATCTGACTGAGAGAGTTTTCTGAAGACAGAATAGACTAAATTAAAGCACGATAAAACAAGAACGACATCATGGTTTTGTCAATGTTGAAATAGGACAGTTTCCTATTCCAAACTACACCATGGCTAAAATGTTAATTATTTTTCCTGGACCAGTGCTTCATCATGCCACTTCCACAAGTTTCATTAATATCAAGCCATACATTATGGTGACAAATAGCCTACAATAAAAACATAATTCTATTCCACTGCTTCTGTCTGTCTATCTATGTATCTGTCTGTCTGTCTGTCTGTCTGTCTGTCTGTCTGTCTGTCTGTCTATCTATCTATCTATCTATCTATCTATCTGTCTGTCTATAACATACTAGCAACGTTTATTACCACTCAGTTCCCGTCCTTAGCCCTAAAACGTCTTTTAGTGTAATTGTTTTGGTTCTAAGGCCATAAAATCAGCTCCCATTAACCCAGTTTTTGAGCAACATGCATTTATATTCAGTTAAAAACACTAATAATCGCACTGTTTTCTACCTGCACAGCACCAAACAACAGGCAGAAAGACAAAGTAAATGCTGCCAAACTGTATTAAATGAAAAAAAAACGTTAGACCTACATTTATCAAGCGTACAGACAATGACACTGAATTAACGGTAACGTTGCTACATGACTGCCGATTGCATGAATAGTCAACAGTTCGGCTCCCAATAAAAGTTTTATAAGCTAACAATAACTCAATGTTGTGTTTCCAGCATTTACCAATACCCATGTGCCCCAAAACATGAATAAATGCATCATTAAATGGGATTAATCATCATTTTTCAGTGAGAAGGATAAGGACGTTTAACCGATGAATTGAGGACGGTTAGCAGCAGGGACATTTCTGCACTACTTTCTCTTTTTTAGTTTGTGCCAACATCCTTTGGCTCCTGCAGCTCGACTGATGCAGATTAACTTTGACTCGCCAAATGTACTGAAGTAGCCCAGTTGTTGTAGCTTGGCTCCAGTGGCTCCAGGGAACCAGTCAAGTGAAGTAGCAAATGTTTGTTGATGCTATATGTGCTGCACCACTGTGTGCACAAACTTAAATATTATATGCATATATGTGTGTGTGTGTTCAAAGTTTCCAGATGAAAAGAGTTTTTATGCTATTTAAATTGGCTCATACCTCCAGCCCATTATTACTGAGGCCTGCTATCTCAACCACACATCTCCTGTTCCATTTTCATGTTCTTTATTTGCATAAACTGGTCACTGGCTTGGAAAATCGTTGATCACAAATGGTGCGAGGAAAACCTGGAGCTTTGCCTATCTGCTCCAATTTGTTCTTTCCATTTTATTCACCGCAGTATCTGAGACTTCAGTCGGAGGAAAAACACTGGAAAAAAGACACTCTGTTTCAGTCCAAACGCGGCCCCGAAAAAACCACACATCGGACCAAACTCTGGGGCTGGGATACGCTGCAGATTACAAAAAAATACAATCGCAGTACAAAGGGTTTTCAGTCATACTGTAATCTAGAGCCAGTCTGCTAACGTGGACACTGGGATAAACCTCACACAGGAAAAGAACAGGTGTATTTTACTGCATTGATTCATGATGTTTGATCTATTCAAGCTGTCCCAGATCTAAGGAATCTAACAGGTAAACATTAAGGAAGCACTTCCATCGTTTATCCATTTTCCGTGCTTTTCCTGCTAACGCATGTCAAATAATTGTTTTTGCATATTCCAGCTTTCCCACTCTTTCCAATCTATGACATTAGGGTGGATTGCTTCACACATTTTTGCTGGAGCATCTTGCATCTCGTAAGCATGAAATATACTTGTGATTGTTTTAAAATGGCTGTTTCATTGGCATTAAACATACAAATGCATGGGCCTATTTATGTTCAAGCAAATGTATGTGAATAATGGAACACAAATGTTCCCTGAGTTACCGACCTTTCTAAAACATTTTTTATGTGAAGCTCAAAATGGCGAAGAAATCTGTGCACATGGTGATGGTTCAAGTCATTTTTCAGCATTCATGAGAAACGAAGACAGATGCTGAAAAGTATATAAAAGGGATACATTAAAATAGTAGGGATGAGCTGGAATTAGGAGACAACGTTGTGAATAATATCTCTTTTTATTTGAAAAAGCTGGACCTCTTAGCCTAGCAGTTAGCTGTGTCAGATTGCCATTGAGCAAAACCCCTGGTGCACTAATTCTCTTCTTATGTCATAGTGAATAAAAACATGGCCCATGCATAAATGCAATATATAAAGGCTTGATGGCGGCGCAGAAAGAAACCCTCGAAGCTGATTTGTGGTCAGTTTTCCTGCTTTTCTTGCTGATGGTCTAGGATTTGGATTTGGGAACCTGATCCAGGCCTGGTGCTCCCGTCTGAGAGGAGAGAGCATATGGAACGCATCCACTACACACATCCATTTTTCATCATCACTCGCCTTCTCTCCATTGTTGTGCTGAGTACTAATGGGTCTCTGGTTGACCGGTGGGCCGTCTATACTCCAAATGTTCTGCTAACTTTCACTCTCATGACTCCAGGAATGGCTCTTGTCATTTTAAGGGTCTTTAAACGAGATGGTAGCATTAAGAGTTTCATAACCCAGAAATCTAGTTAGGTAATGTCAAGTGATTGGCTTATTAAATCTTTTTTTTGTAACTCTTATGTGCACGAGTGCGGCAAAAATAATATATCTGGTCTTTGTTTTAGATTATTTTTCAAACCTAAAATGTCATAATCAAGCATTACCCCGGCTTTTGAACCACCACTATTTGTGTATCAACATACAAACATTACAAACATTATACATCTTCAATATAATTTGGTCTGAAACTCAAGCAATTATTTGTGCAGACTTTTGAAGGTAACATCTACGTTTAAGTTAAAGAAAAAGTATATTTCATGCATTCAAAACCTCTGAAAATACACAACCGGAAAAAATCTGTCCCTTCCTTCAGACTTCCTCACAGAGCCCCTCCTCCATCACACACGAACGCGCACATGACCAATGAGGGCACGAGATCAGTAAAGGCTGACAGGCAGGTAGGCCATCCAGTTACTTTAGCCGGGCCGGCTCAGATGATTGGTCGTGCTTTTTACAGAACTACGGGTTCCACAGATGAAATATTTTTATGTATTTATTGTCAAAGCATTTAATTTATTCATTGCTATCGGGATGTTAAGAGCATTCCATGGAATATAACAAGTGTTTCTGAAATAGATTACATACCCCACCTTTAAAGGATTGGCAAAAGATGAATGCAAGTTACGCCTTAAATACCTAAAGTATTTGTGCCTACAGAACTTGAAATTGTTGACATTATTTACCCATTAAATATATCTGTTTTACAAAATTGAGAGTCCTGTATGGTAGAAGCGTTAAAATGAAAGATGTGAAACTTAATATTTCTTTTATGTAAGCTTTTGCCTCTGAAGACAAAAAAGGAAGAACAAAAGCAGGGAAAAATAAGTATTGAAGCCAGAGCTCTTTAACTCTTTGGCTTTTCGCTTAGGCAGATGGTGGTTTCGCTACAAAGCCTCCGTGAACAATCTGAGACAGGCCTCATTTATAAAATAAGTGCCTCGATTGCTTGGAACTACAAGATACTGTGTGTGTGTGTGTGTGTGTGTGTGTGTGTGTGTGTGTGTGTGTGTGTGTGTGTGTGTGTGTGTGTGTGTGTGTGTGTGTGTGGACACTCATATTTAAGAGAATTCATAAAGTGTTTATATAAAGTGTGAGTGGGACAGTTGAGGCCAAGTGTAGCAAAAGATCTTGAGTTTCAACCAAAATGCTTTTTTGAGGAGAAGCTGATAACAGTTGGGTTTGACTGCAATTAGATTTAATTAATGACTCAAACGTCTTTTGCCACTGCCAACCCACATTTTTATAGAAGCACACCCATGCACAGGCGTAGACATACATGCCTTAGGGCGAGGTGTGAGGCCTGGCTGTCGATGGTGTTTGAATTCTCCTTTAATGGATAATTATATTGTAGGAATGTTTATCACCAATCAGATTTCCGAGCTGTATGGATCAAGTTCTCCCTCTGTCAAAACAGTAATGAGTGATGATCATTGAGCTTATTTAAACATGAGAAACTGTGTGTTCAAACGTAGAATAAGGTCTGAATGATGGTTTAATTGTTACTGACAAACAATGACTAACATATTACCCTTACCACTCAGATTGATGGTTTGAGAATTGTTCATGAAATTACTTTAAAGCCAAGTTTGAGTACAGAGGTAGAGGATACAGGACTATATAATCAACGTCATAGATGTTATGGCATTATGCCTATAGGGGAAGAAAGGATATGATCCCTATTCTGCTCACATTTAGGTTAATATCGGTGTGTAGTGTCTCTACTTTAAAGAGTCCTCTCCTGCTGATGTTCAGGTGTATATCAGTATGTAGTGTCTCTACTTTAAAGAGTCCTCTCCTGCTGATGTTCAGGTGTATATCAGTATGTAGTGTCTCTACTTTAAAGAGTCCTCTCCTGCTGATGTTCAGGTGTATATCAGTATGTAGTGTCTCTACTTTAAAGAGTCCTCTCCTGCTGATGTTCAAGTGTATATCAGTATGTAGTGTCTCTACTTTAAAGAGTCCTCTCCTGCTGATGTTCAGGTGTATATCAGTATGTAGTGTCTCTACTTTAAAGAGTCCTCTCCTGCTGATGTTCAGGTGTATATCAGTATGTAGTGTCTCTTACATTAAAGAGTCCTCTCCTGCTGATGTTCAGGTGTATATCAGTATGTAGTGTCTCTACTTTAAAGAGTCCTCTCCTGCTGATGTTCAGGTGTATATCAGTATGTAGTGTCTCTACTTTAAAGAGTCCTCTCCTGCTGATGTTCAGGTGTATATCAGTATGTAGTGTCTCTACTTTAAAGAGTCCTCTCCTGCTGATGTTCAGGTGTATATCAGTATGTAGTGACTCTACTTTAAAGAGTCCTCTCCTGCTGATGTTCAGGTATATATCAGTATGTAGTGACTCTACTTTAAAGAGTCCTCTCCTGCTGATGTTCAGGTGTATATCAGTATGTAGTGTCTCTACTTTAAAGAGTCCTCTCCTGCTGATGTTCAAGTGTATATCAGTATGTAGTGTCTCTACTTTAAAGAGTCCTCTCCTGCTGATGTTCAGGTGTATATCAGTATGTAGTGTCTCTACTTTAAAGAGTCCTCTCCTGCTGATGTTCAGGTGTATATCAGTATGTAGTGTCTCTACTTTAAAGAGTCCTCTCCAGCTGATGTTCAGGTGTATATCAGTATGTAGTGTCTCTACTTTAAAGAGTCCTCTCCTGCTGATGTTCAGGTGTATATCAGTATGTAGTGTCTCTACTTTAAAGAGTCCTCTCCTGCTGATGTTCAGGTGTATATCAGTATGTAGTATCTCTACTTTAAAGAGTCCTCTCCAGCTGATGTTCAGGTGTATATCAGTATGTAGTGTCTCTACTTTAAAGAGTCCTCTCCTGCTGATGTTCAGGTGTATATCAGTATGTAGTGTCTCTACTTTAAAGAGTCCTCTCCTGCTGATGTTCATGTGTATATCAGTATGTAGTGTCTCTACATTAAAGAGTCCTCTCCTGCTGATGTTCAGGTGTATATCAGTATGCAGTGTCTCTACTTTAAAGAGTCCTCTCCTGTTGATGTTCAGGTGTATATCAGTATGTAGTGTCTCTACTTTAAAGAGTCCTCTCCTGCTGATGTTCAGGTGTATATCAGTATGTAGTGTCTCTACTTTAAAGAGTCCTCTCCTGCTGATGTTCAGGTGTAAATCAGAATGTAGTGTCTCTACTTTAAAGAGTCCTCTCCTGCTGATGTTCAGGTGTATATTAGTATGTAGTGTCTCTACTTTAAAGAGTCCTCTCCTGCTGATGTTCAGGTGTAAATCAGTACGTAGTGTCTCTACTTTAAAGAGTCCTCTCCTGCTGATGTTCAGGTGTAAATCAGAATGTAGTGTCTCTACTTTAAAGAGTCCTCTCCTGCTGATGTTCAGGTGTATATTAGTATGTAGTGTCTCTACTTTAAAGAGTCCTCTCCTGCTGATGTTCAGGTGTATATCAGTATGTAGTGTCTCTACTTTAAAGAGTCCTCTCCTGCTGATGTTCAGGTGTATATTAGTATGTAGTGTCTCTACTTTAAAGAGTCCTCTCCTGCTGATGTTCAGGTGTATATCAGTATGTAGTGTCTCTACTTTAAAGAGTCCTCTCCTGCTGATGTTCAGGTGTATATCAGTATGTAGTGTCTCTACTTTAAAGAGTGCTCTCCTGCTGATGTTCAGGTGTATATCAGTATGTAGTGTCTCTACTTTAAAGAGTCCTCTCCTGCTGATGTTCAGGTGTATATCAGTATGTAGTCTCTCTACTTTAAAGAGTCCTCTCCTGCTGATGTTCAGGTGTATATCAGTATGTAGTGTCTCTACTTTAAAGAGTCCTCTCCTGCTGATGTTCAGGTGTATATCAGTATGTAGTGTCTCTACTTTAAAGAGTCCTCTCCTGCTGATGTTCAGGTGTATATCAGTATGTAGTGTCTCTACATGTCTCCATGCTTTAATGTTCAAAAAGCTCTTTATTTTTCTCATACTGCCTGTGCTGCAGCACCTCTTTTCACCCTCTGTCTGAAACCAGAGCCCAGTCTGCTCTGATTGGTTTACATGCACAAAAACCTATATTAAATATGAAAGCGAAAACCCTAAAAAGCATGATAGGGTCTCTTTTAGTTAAAACTATACTCAAGTCATTGCTAAATAGCAGTTGAAAGTACATTGTCTCACCGTAGCAATTGTGTTCATTTTGTTTGGGAAATTCACCATTCTAAGAAAGAATAAATCATTTTGCCTGGCCTTGTCTTGGCAAAAAGTACATCCAGTGTGAGCAGCTCAGAGGTTGTGTAAGTCTTGTAGTCTACACATGGATTTAATCTAACCCAATGATGAAAGTTGTGACTAATAGTTAGGGAGTGGTGGCGTTGATAGATTTCAGTCTAGAGAGAATTGAGTTAAACTCAGCTCATTACACTTCAATATATCAAGCCAAATGCAGAGTTGTTTGTTAAATGATTGTATCTACCTCTGTTTCCATCATTAACTGACTATGACATACACCGATACATACAGTATGAATCTCAGCGTAAGTTCAACCAGGAAGACCGCCTTTACTCTTCATTTACTATTCCCACGTAACTACTCTCTCTCCTCCCAAGAAGTGATCGGGGGCGTCACTCTCCAGCTTAACCAATCGCTTCGCTCTATCCCCAAGAGCCTATCATAGTGCTCTGCCAAACCTTTGAAGTCTGCTCTCCCCCCTCTGACAGCTGTCATTTCAGGTGACTCTACGCAACCATCCTCCACCCCTTTCACCTCCTGTCCCTCTGAATCCAGGGTCAAGCTAAGCCCCTCCCCTTCATACCAAACCCAACCATCCATTTATCATTACATTACATTGCATTTAGCTGACGCTTTTATCCAAAGCGACTTACAATAAGTGCGTTCGACCAACAAGATACAAACTTGAAGAAAACAGAATCATATAAGTACATCAGGTTTCATAGAGCAAAAACATTTCAAGTGCTACTCAACTGGCTTTAGATAAGCCAGTCCTTTATTAGTATATAAGTGCTTTGTTAATAGTTCTATCGCTCGAAGTGGAGTCGAAAGAGATGAGTTTTCAGTCTGCGCCGGAAGGTGTGTAAGCTATCTGCTGTCCTGATGTCAATGGGGAGCTCATTCCACCATTTTGGAGCCAGGATAGCAAACCCACGTGTTTCTGCTGATGGGAACTTGGGTCCCCTTCGCAGCGAGGGTGCAGCGAGTCGTTTGGCTGATGCAGAGCGGAGTGCACGTGCTGGGGTGTACGGTTTAACCATGTCCTGGATGTAGGAAGGGCCAGATCCATTCGCAGCATGGTACGCAAGTACCATTGTCTTGAAGTGGATTCTAGCAGTTACCGGAAGCCAGTGAAGGGAGCGGAGGAGCGGAGTGGTGTGGGAGAATTTAGGAAGGTTGTCACCACCAGTGTCTAGACCCCGGGGTTTCATCGGATCGGTTCTCCCCTCCCGAATGATACTTCCTGCACAACGGGGCCTAATCGCCAAAATCACCATTACATTAATTTGTGTATCTCTGCAATAAATATGTATTCTTACATCAACACCGTCTCTCCTGATTGATATAAAGACAGACTCTTTGTGCCAAAACCCAATTTATATTACTGCTTCCATTTTCCTCAGTGGTGTCCCACAGGGAAGTTGCTTGGGGCCATTGCTTTTCTCTATGTTAATTAATGATATGCCAATTATTTTAGATATAGTGTATTTATCAATGTTGTATACTGAACATCATGAACTTATGTTGATGATTTAGATAAGAAACCGGAATAATTAACTTCATTTAAAATGTCTACCTGGCTATCTAATTAAACTTAAATTATATTGTCAAAGAGGTTGTGTTTTTGGTTTGGTTTGTTTGTCAGCAGTAATACAGCAAACTACTAGCGGGCAATCATTCTAGACTATATGTATTTTATTTATAAATGGACTCGAGAAATTGGAGCTGTTGCCAAGGCAAATACTAATGGGGATCCCAATAAACAACAGCTTCTCTGCTATGGATTATTTTCAGCCAAATCAGCCGCATTTGGAATATTTATGTCAGGAGCCTGCAGTCAATACTGTCAGAAACACTAAGGTCAAGTCACTAATCAGATAAAGTTGGTCCAAGTATCTGCACACCAGCAGAAAACTGAATAATGGTCTCCAGACTCACAGTGAAAAATAATAGCATACCATGTGCAAAAAGTCAATATTTACAATTGTCGTTAACGGAATAGCATGTGAACGTTTGACTAATGAGCATCCAAGATGGTAGTCACAGATGTTGGACTCCCACCAGCACATAAAACAATTACTAAAACATGGAAATCATCAGATCAACATTATGATCTATACTCCTTAAGCCGAAAGGAAAACCTCTGCTGAAGTTCAGCCAAATCATGTTGATGATAATCGTGCGGACAAAAGAGTAAAGGGTCAGAAAATGTACAATCCTTCCATATTTACGTATGCGAAAACAGAAAATGTGAATGGTGCTGCAGTAAAAAGTCCCCTAAAGACAGTTACATCCCCAAATACTGTCATCTCATTCTCAACAACAACCCACACTGAGTTATGGGGGCAATAGAAACTCATATTATGACTTGATTTAAGATGGTTTAACTTGACTATTTCTTCAGTAATCTGAGGTTTAAAGCAAACTAATACATCTTTTTGAATGATGATGGGGACAGAGTAACAGAAATATAAGCAGAGAGACACCAAAGGAGACACGTGGTGAAGAAGACAGATGAATTAAAGACGAGAGTCTTGTCTGTATGAAGGATATCTGTTAAATTTCTTTTTCCTGACAGCACTGTCTATAATTGACGCCAAAAGCAAATTCTGAACTAGACTCAAATACGGCCAAAGAGACAGAGGCTGACTTCTGAGTTACATCACTGTTGTATCGATTTAACAGACCTCGCTGATGTCTATCGGATCGCCTGGAAAAGACATGACTAGTTTTTCAATGGAAACGTGAGGGAAAATATCACTAAAACATATTTAGAAATGATGTGTTTTCTTCATAAAATCATGCTGAGAAGATCAAGACAACATTTATTTACTTCGAAATCATGACAACAAGACATGTATGTCCACAGAAATGCAAATAGTCAACCCCTAAATGTGAGAAAATAACTGGGTTTAGTGTAATGTGATGTTTTACAACACTCATTAATGAAAAAAGTGTTATTATTACTGCAAATAAATACTAACTAATTTGGTCGTTAGAAAGCCTAAGAGGCAAAGAAAAGGAGAGGGATACGAAATATGTGAATGATAATGACATATTTAAGATCTTTGAAAGCCAGGAAAAACCTTAACAAAACCATTGAAATGGTCTCAAAGTGTGCTATTTTATTTATTGCGTCCTTGACAATCTTTTTAGCTGCAAACATTTTGAGCACCTATCTGCCTTTAGTTACAATAAAACACAACAATAAAATGGATTTCAGCTCAAAATGATGTAAGAAGTTAACACTCACACCACATCATTACTGTAACTGGTCCAACAAAAACAGAGGAGTCCGGGACCCTCAGCGTTTTTTACTTTAACGTCTACCTAACGGCTTGTTTATGGCTGTGCTTCTGTTTTTATGACATGGACCTCTGCTTGTGTTCCTCAGTGTTTTCTAGAGATGCACAGAGGTCACAGCTTCTGATATATCTTCCTAAAATGCAGCCAGTTTGTTTCACTTGTCCTGTGGTCTTGCAAATGTGCTAGGCTAGCCAAATCAGTGGGTTTTCTTTGGGGATCTAAATCAAAACATTTCTGCATCCATATTGGAACGATAATGTAAAAACACTGCACTTAACACTTACAGTAAGGGAGGAAAAGCATACTAATAGAATTACTTTAAATATCATAACAGGTCATTTCAACAACTCTCTCACACCAACCGAGATTGCTCGATAAAATCTTCATCAATGTGTGTGTGTGTGTGTGTGTGTGTGTGTGTGTGTGTGTGTGTGTGTGTGTGTGTGTGTGTGTGTGTGTCGGAGGCTCGGGAGGATTCGTTCCTCTTAAAACAACCAACATTTGATTTTGGTTCATGGGCTGGAAAAGCTAGGATTTATCCAAATGATATCCTATGACTCTGCTGGCTTTCACATCCAAGCTTGGCTGAGAGTACAGAGTGGCTTCCCAACCCTTATCCTCCACTCTGTTAAAAAGCAAAAAGTGCCAAGAACAATATAAACAAACTGTACAAGCTTCTTGAATTCATTTTTAAAATCACGTAGCTCAGGAACCGTCCCAGTGCATGTGGGCTCTTTTCCCCCCCTCAAAAACAACCCCCCAAATGTACACAATTTACTGTAAAAGTCACGAGTTATAATCCTTATCAAGATAGCCTTGGTCTGATTGCATTCCCCTCTAACAGCATCATATTTGTTTATTGCGCATTCATTTGTGTTTCCCAGAATTAAAGTAATTATAAATTACTCCGAATTTCTAAGAAACTCTACTATCTTAATTAAATCTGCCAATAAAGATAAGGTACGCACGATAATTATTCCACATTTTAAATTGGAATGAGGTAAAAGCACATACTATGCAGATTATCAGGGTCATGTTAGAATTTAGTGACATGTTGAAATGCTTTAATGTTCAAAAAGGCTGCCTGTCTAAAACTGATCAAAATGATTGAAAAAGGCAGATATCATTTTTCTGGCGGTTGGAAATGAAAACGAGTTCTTGTGCTCGAACCATTCCTCTTAAGGACGTCTCTATATTCCCTGCTGAAAATGATTGATGCTAAAACAATTCACAGGGACTGAACATAAACACACTCCGAGATATGTTCAAAATAACAAGCCAAGGTTGCATTTTGTTGCCAATTTAAGATGCCAGAATAGCGATGTGGACTCCTAGAAACATGGACATTTGCGTGAAAATGGGTCCATATGTGGGCATTTTCAATATAATGTGTTTTCCTTGTTGTTCAAGTCTATTCATGGTTAAATTACACAACATATGGTCTTAAATTGCATATATATAAGATTTTGAACAGATCTAAAATGGGAAAAACCAAAGAAACAATGGGATTTGAGACAGAATGGGCCTGAGGTGACTCAAACAATATCTATTAAGAAGTCCTACAGTGTCAATTGAAGTTGACTTTCAAATACCTAATGATTTCTCTTTACGACACTGTATTATTAGTTGTGGTAATTATTCCTATAGACTCCGGATTACACCAGATGTTTTAAACATATGGCATGATATGTCCTGATGATTATATTCAACACATATGTCTTGAGTTGATATACACGAGTGAAATCCAACATTTAGCTATGAATCAAAACTTGCCGTACCTACAGCGACTTTCAATAATCTTTTTCCCTCTCTGGCATGTCTCGTCTTCTGTCAGTGTGAAATTCCCTGAAGGCTTTGGCAGAATTTGTGAAATGTCTCCCATCAGACATCTGCTCCAGCTTTCCTGTGCAGTTTCATCTGGCAGGAGATTTGAGAATTGTTGTTGCTTTGTTCCAACTACTGGGAGATAAAACGTCTTCTGATTGTTCCTACCCAGAACAATTGACAATGACTTGGAAAACACAACGCTCCTCAATCATATTTTTTCAACATTGTTCTCCGTGAAACTGCTATACTAGGATCAAAAGTGTCTTTTTATCCGCTGCTATTACCAATCAAAGTAATTGTGTTTTTCTTTCATAGAAAAACAAGACAATAAAGTGATTAAAGAAGATAATGTATATTTGTTTTAGCCAAATGGCAGTAAAGTAATCTGAATCCTCAATTCAAGAAACATTACACGACTACAGAGCAAAGCTCGAATGCAGAACTTACAAAGTACTGTATTGGAAAATAATGGAAAATCTTTTTTGTAATTTGGCACTCAGGTACGGTGGCCAACAAGTGCTTAAGAAAAATGCGATGCAGTTTAAAAAAAGATTCAAATAAAAAGCCACACATGAGGGCGGCTGTGGCTCAGTGGATAGAGTGCTGGACTTCGAATCAAGGAGTACCAAGTTCGAGTCCCACTGCAGTCACCAAATTGCTCCCGTGGGGATTGTCCACAGTACTGAATGTATGTTAACAAGTGATGCCAAAACACATGCACATAACAAAACATCTTTACACACTTAACAACACATGTGAAGCATTCAGAAAACATTCAGCGACTTGACTAAAAGTGCTGCATAAACAAAACTCTGCAAGAAGCTCAAAAGGGAAATGGGGACACCAAATCAAATATACAGTAAAGATGGCCATAATAACCGAAGGAATTATGCGATTGCATTGTAAAAAATAAGCCAACAAAACTAATATTTAAGTCATTAACTGTTAGTTCCCAACAACAGTGACAGTAGACCAACTTTCTAACCCAGAATATCAACAAGAGCGCCGTTGGAAATCATTTCCGTTGTCTTCTGAGCTTGCAGAGTTTTTCATTTGCAACGTTTCGTTTATACAGCGATTCAAGTAATCTCAGCGCGGTTGGTCAAGTTGCTGAATGTTTTCTAAATGCTGCATGTCTTGCAGGGTGTTTCTTCGACGGGTTGTTGCACCTGTCGTTCACCGTGCTCAAGTAATCCAAAAGTAAATCAAATTAATATTATCTGTGATACTTAGATTAGGTTAGTACCTACATTTTTAAACCGGTAATAAATCATTTTATCGGATTAATTATTCAAACTAACCCTCCCAACCCCGGTTTGAATGAGCCAGCAAACAGTACAAAACTGGCTTAACACTGATTAGTAATTACAGGAAGCTCTGATCGAAATGAGAAATCTTTGAGCTCTTTGACTATGACTAAGCTAAAACACCTCTTTATTATCAAGATGCCTTTAAAGCCAAGTTTGCCCAATTTCTTCACAACTATGGAGAATTGCATTTCTACACACTGTGCTAAATCAACACTCCAGGCTTCATTACATCTCAGCCATGAGTCCAGACACAAACACAGATACCCCACCTGCAGTAATTTGTCCTAATGAGTCGTGACTTGTGTGTGTGTGTGTGTGTGTGTGTGTGTGTGTGTGTGCAGGCCGCATGGTTCCTTCTGTTAGTTTTCCTACAGTATATGTATGTGCACATTTTTAAACACCTTTTCCTATAAGGAGTATTTGTACTATCAGTATCAGTTTATTACTTTTACTTGTCGTCTTCTGCATGGATTTGAAAAGCATGGCAAGTCACTGAGTGGTGGTGCGTTCAAGTGTATTTTATTAAAAATAATAACAGTTGTATAGCCTGACCAATGGTGAATTCTTAGCTCAAAACTGATATTTATTGGGAGTTTTTGAATAAGACTTATCTGTTTGCCCATTTCTTACACTGCCATAGCTCTGATTTGTGGTCAGAATCAGAATCAGAAAGTGTGTAAGAATAGGTTAAGTTAAATATAACTTGTTATTTTTATGCTTAGGTGGCGTTGGTGTCTTAAATCACAGTGTCTGGTGTTGATTGACTTAAAAAAGAAAAAATCTGCAGTTCCTAATCCCACCTGATGGGGGTAGTAAAGGACCATGAAAACACCAAATTCACTACTCAGCAACATCAGATGTGTTCCTCCGCATTCTGTTACAGGAAGGAGATAATTAGAGGCAATAACTAAAAAAGTATTGACACCATATGCTCTCCATTTGTCTACGGCTCTTTTTCTCAACTTGACACTTTTAGCAGAAGTCCCCGTAAAGATGCAACAGGTACAGGTGTTCGCTGAAAAACAGCCTTTGTGGGGACCGCACTCTGCAGCTGCCAAACAAGGCCACCCTTCTCCAAAACCGAGAGAACAGCTTATCGTGTGGCCTTGAGAAGCTCACAAGCTCTGGAAGATAATGTGTGTGTCAGCCAATAGCTCCTAGATAAGATCCCACTCACCACACACACACATGCAAAAACACACACACACACACATGCAAAAACACACACACATGTGCCATCTGAGTGGGAAGCATGTTTTGAAATAAACTTGCTCAATGTTTGAGAGGAGCAACTCTGCTGCCATATGGTTAGAAACTATACAGATGGTAAAAAACATGCTTTTACAAGATCTTGAGCATGGAATTGTGAACTTGTTGTGAGTAACTTCATAAGTTGTTGGAAATGGATGCAGAAAGTTAGCTGGAAAATTAGATCTCTTGGCAGATTTTGAAGTCATTGTATCGCAAGAGATAAAGTCTTACGTTTTTGAACTCAAGTCGAGACAGAGAAGCCCCAAGTCTTAAACTTTGAGATTTGAATTCTTAACAAATATTAATTTTCTCTTCATCAATTTTAACCGATATCTTTGCAAACGGCCATTTGCATTTCGTTGAATACCACATCGTTTTTACACATGATCAAAAATGTCTTGGGTATCATTTTATCCAACTGAAGCTCAGTAATCTATAATAAGTTATTCATGGTTCTCTCCTGCAAATTGATTGACTGCTGTTGGATTTTTAAGTAAGTAACAAGTCTTTGCAATTGAGTCCCAAGTCCAAAACTCTGAGTTTCGATGCGTTTTTCACCGATTTCAATCAATGACCATTTTGCATACTAACTTTTTTGAACGCTGCATACACTGTTTACACGATGGAACTTTTCCTCTGGGAAATGAGCATTAGCTTACAGTAAGTTGATTCAGGAATTACAGGGAAATTAATTGATTCATGGCAGACTTTTTAAATGACATACAGTACTGTTTTTTAAATCATTGGGTTTGAGCAACAATCATTTTTAAGTGAACATGATCGAGTCAGGGACAAAGACAAGTCTAAATTAATCTAATTTGTGAATAAAGATCATATGACTCAAGTCCACACTTCTGTCTCTTTGCATGCCAGTATGTTGGCTTTATATGATCGTAGCATACTCACTGCTGATTGGCCGCTACTCTCAGTTACCGTTTGCCTGCTAGCCTGTCTCCTATCATGACTTTGCACACATCAGTTAAGACAGATCGATATACATTTCCCCAACATTTCCCAGCAGCTTCGTGCGGTTACGTAGATTATGACGCTGATAAGAAATGATGTGTCATATTGTCAGTGCTTCCAGGAGTTTGCCAGAGAAGTCATAGTTCAGCGCACCTTAGACTGGCGAGCAGGGGCGCCGTAAGGGGGTGAAAAGTTAGGACGATTATAAGGGCCCGTGACTGACAGGGGACCCAAATATTTTTAGAACATTAAGAAAAAAATTGTAAGTAACCTTTCATCAATCATCAATAATTAACATTAATATATCGTGCTATTGATGATGTACTCACTAAACTTACGATTCATTTAACTTATTTTCTTCCAAAAGTTAATTATCCAAAGCATCGAACACCCCCCTCTATTTACATGTAATGGTTTGGTCCTGCCTCCAAACGCTGTGCGGGGCTCTTTCTAGCAGAGTGAGAGCATGTGAGGATGCTAGTACTTACGTGTGTACGATGTCTCAACGACTAACAAAGTCAGGCTTTCAAAAGAGAAAAGAAAGGAGAGAAAGACAAGAGAGAGGGACTAAAGGGCGACAGTATGTCACCCAGTCTTTCAAAAGAAAAGGAGGGTGTGGTCCATGAGTTAGCTAAGTGTAGTCCATTGTAAATAATAATTGTAATGTTTTGCTGACATTAAGTACTGTTAATATCCTCACAGAAAATTCAGAGGTTTTTAATTTCACTCCTCTTTTAGCCGACATTTAATAAATGCAGGTACATTTTTAGCAGCTATTCATACTAAATCAGTTGTCCCTCCCCTGGTGCCAGGACCAACAGATCCATCTTTAGGCTCCGCAGCCCTGTCCCCCCATAAGGCTTTGCAGTCTTGCCATGCTGCCCATTGAAAGCCAGTTGGCTAGAAAGCTGGACTTCAAGGACTTGATCAGTGACTTTGCCTGTAAGAAGGGTAGGCGCTGGGCTCTTGGTGAGTAAGGCTGAGCAAGGGCTTGTAATAACTGTTAAAGGGCAAGGCTATGGTAACGATATTGGATCACTTCACACAAGATGCATGATGAGAAAAATACTTTTCATTTCCATTTCCGTTTTGTTGTCCGTTTACACTTTAATACCCGCTTATTTTTTGTAGTTGGTATATTTAATAAAAAAAATGTTATTTTTCTTGTTATAGCATTTCATAAATTATAATATTGGTGTTAATGTTCACTTTATTTTAATTTAAGAGGTCATGTATATTCAAGTTATAGTTATTCTGATTTTTGAATGTTCCATTAAAACATGTTATTAAAAAGGCATGTACACTATGATGACTATTGAGGTCTATTGTCAGGAATGTTGTTATATCAAAGAGTGAATTCTACTGCAGCAGAATGTTGCACGTCTGCACAGTGTTATATGTTCACCGCTCAGTGTCAGTAAATATTGTGCAGTTAGTATTGGACTACAATATAGATGCAAGCCTGTACAGGTAGAGTTATTTAAAGCATCAATGAGTGGGTTGGGTTCTGGAGGTGTGGTTACAGCATTGTGCTTGGTCGGCGTGGCCTGAGCCTGGTGGTGGGGCCCAATGTGATATCTTTCCATGGGGCCCAAAATCCCTGGCAGCGCCCCTGCTGGCGAGGCTTCAGATCACTGATTAAGAAAGGGCTGCTGTTTTCTATTAGCAGGATGTTTATGTGTTTTAAAGAGCACATTTACCGGAACATATCAGCGTCACTTTGGGATGTTAGCATTGTTCCGTTGGTTAAGTTGGTTGATGCAACACTTTGGTTCAAACTGAAGTATCTCAAGAACGGTTTGATAGATTTACTTGAAATTACGTACGGACAAACTTGGTGCCAAGCGGAGACATTATAACAACTTGATTTTACACCCCGTGCCAAAGTAAGGCTGGTATTTGTAGTTTAAAGGAAAATGTCTCAATAACTATCGGAAATAATCAGGGTAATTTGCTTTGGACATTAATATCCCACAGAATAAACTGGACTAAGTTCGGTGATCCATTATTGAAAAACGTTGCACTTGCAAAGTTATTGACATTCCCATTATCTCCAGTGGAACTGCATCGCTATTTTAATGAATGCTGGGTATAGTGGTATAAGAGAATTATAGAATCAAATTGTTTGTTAAGTCAATGTTAAATGGACTGTATTTATAAAGCACTTTATCCAGTCTTTACAACCTCTCAAAATGCTTAAATGTAAAAAATTTCACCCATTCATACAGAGCAATGTGACACTTTCTTGATGAAGCCCTAACATTCACACACATTACATTACATTGCATTTAGCTGACGCTTTTATCCACAGCGACTTACAATAAGTGCATTCGACCAAGAAGAAAACAGAATCATATAAGTACAGGTTTCATAGAGCCAAAACATTTCAAGTGCTACTCAACTAGCTTTAGATACACACACCGTTGGCCACGAGCAACTCTGGTTTAAGTTGCTATTTCCATCCTCCTATCCCTGCAGTATATTCTCCTACAAGCTTGAATTCATAAGATACAAAGCGTGACATAGGTTTAGATAGGGACCATTTATTTTCTAGAAAGTAGCTCCACTGAAAAAACGCATCACTCTTGACATATTGTCAAGACCTCGACACTAACTGATGGATCCAAATGCACGATGGATTCCAGGTACTGGAATTAACAAAAAGCGCTCACAAGGAGGACAAAACTATGCATAACAAAAGGAGAACTTAAGAAAGAAACTTAAACCTACAAAATTAACAAAACAACAAAACCTGACATGAGTGACAGCGATCTTTTCTTAGCTGAGGCTTGGCACGACCATTGGGGAAACAAACAAGACGAACTGACACAAGACAGGGGAGAGACAGGACTATTTAAACATGAGGTGAGTGGGGACAGGTGGAAACAATCAGGGGCGGGGCAGACACTGATGAAGGCGGGAAAACACACAGGGGGAGGAAGAAACAGGGCCTGAAATGAAAGACAAGAGGTGAGTACAAATTAAACAGGAAATGACAGACAAAATACATGAACAAAAGTAACACGTGTGACGAGACACAACACATATTTGAGGTATTTGACATAACATGAAAACTATTTCTAGAATGAGATGTTTGAACTTTGACCTGCACACATACATGTAAATATATTTAACAATCTGGACTCAGATATTTATATGTGTTCATTTAATTCATTTCTTGTTTCAACAGCTACTTACCTGTATATCATTTTAATTGTAGCTTTAAATGTGAGAATCTGTACTGTACTTTCGCTCTTACTGTGTAGCTGTCTATCTTGTTGTAGAAATATCATTAAATCTCATTTAATCATAAGTATTACTGTAACTTCATTCTCTGGTTTTTCCCCACGGTTTGAATTCACATCTAGCCTCTAATTTCCACTTAATATCCTCCATCTTATTTTAAAATATAATGTTTCAAGCCATATCAAAACTCAAATTTGAATTCTATCCAACTCTCAAGGACAGATAACTGCGACACAGAAATGTTGTTGTTACCAAACCTTAACGTTTCTCTCCATCTTCTCTTTTCTCTCACACCCACCACCAAACGATTCTGCCCTCGTCAGTGCATGATCTCAGGGATTATCAGCCAGTAATACTTGGCGCTTGTTAATGATGTCATCATTAGGTCCCCGTAGGGATGTTGAGGTAAGCCGAGGAATGATAAAGGGCCTTTAGTTAAACACCAGAGTCGTGTTGTTAACCCCTGAGTTGGCAGGACAAGTCAGATTACTGTGTTTCTGGAGGAGGTGGGTCTTTGGAGACTTGGCTGTGGTGTTTTCATGTGGGCTGTAACGAGAAGATGTGGTTCAAAATACTGTCTGAGAAGAATGAGACTGTGGCATCTTCCTTTCATTTTCTATTGCCGTTTCTGTAGGCTCTTTTCTAATAACTCAAGGTTGGAAAAATGCTATAAACGGATACTGAGTAGTACTCAGTCGTTACATGTGTCGAAGTACATTTACTCAAGTACTGTACTTAAGGACGATTTTGAAGTACTTATCCTGAGTATTTTCATTTTATACTATTTCATAGTTTTACTCCAAAAAGGTTTGGAAGCCAATCTTTTGCTTTTACTCAACTACATGTATTTACCAGCTTTAGTATTTTAACACATTCAGATTATGAGTTTATAATACAAATAAATCAGCATTGACATATAAATATAGGTAAATAAATCGGCAGCAGTAGCAGCAAACAAAGTATAATAGTTCAAAGTAGTTCAATCTTTAACATCTGGGATAACTAATATATATATACTGTATATATATTATTGAATGATATGAATAAGACATTTCTCATGACAAGTACTTTTAATTGTGGTACTTTGGTGATTTTGATGCCAATACAAAAGTAAACTAAACCAAATCAAAATATGGAGAGGTCCACCCAACTTCTATGAACAAAGGGAAAACTGCTGCTTCATTTTAAAAAGCTAACTTGTATCTAAGTGGCTGCTTTAAGAGTGAGGAAAAGGGCATTTTGGTGGTTTAGCTTTCATAGGAATACATGTATATGGGCATTTACAAAAATAAAAATATTTTTCGTTGCAAAATGAATCACATCCACTTGAGATATTTGCAAGAAAATTGTTACAGATAATGTTTAACCCTCCTATTGTCTTCGTCCCCCCCCCTTACTTTATTGTTCGTGGTCAAATTTGACCGGTCCTGTTTTAACGGCTATTACATTAACACAAAAACCATTAATCATCACCAAATTTCATTTAACACCCTTTCAAACTGTACATATTGTATCAGACTACTGGTATACATGAACAACTGCAGTAAATATACAAAGAACAGACACTGAACATGTATTGCGTGTGCCAGGTGTGATTCACATGGGGGGAGGGGCACATAAGGGGGGGGACACGTATCAAATTGTTCTGTGTGTGTGTGTGTGCCAGGTGTGATTCACATGGGGGGATGGGCACATAAGAGTGGGGGACACATCTAAAGTATGTGTGTGTGTGTGTGTGTGTGTGTGTGTGTGTGTGTGTGTGTGTGTGTGTGTGTGTGTGTGTGTGTTTTATCTGATCCGGATGGTTACTAATTCCTTTTCTTTATGGCGGTCATGTTTGACCGGGAACACCATGGGTGTCACAAAGTTGACTAAATCATCCAAAACTCAATGAAAGTGGTGATCAGCCATTGTATATGTTCAAATGTCTCCTGTGAAGGATATCATGAAGCCTGAATGCAATCGAATGTAAAACTAAAAAGTTATGATTGATGAAAGTAGTGAATCGGTCAGATTTGACCCGAAGACAACAGGAGAGTTAAAACATCAAAATATAATGGAAACATGCAAAATAAGCCTAAATAAAGCCATTGTAAAGTAAAATGTTACTTGAGCTCCTTTCCCTCTCTTGCAGCGTACTGAAATCTGTGTCTGAATATAGTTCACAGGTGTATCTCAGGAGCGAGTGGGGAAGTCCCGCCCTGAGATAATGACTGCTGAGTCAGCACGTAATCTCCCTCCACTGCAGCAAAGACTGACACTCCAGCAGCCTCCCTCTGAAGATACACCCCTCAAACACTCTGCCAGGTGTAGGTGGGTTTAATAATGTGTGTGCGTGTGTGTGGACAAACGGTAGATGACCCTCGCAGCTGCAGTGTCACTGACATCAGCGCTGCAGCTTTTAGAAGACCTCTTTAATTAGCCCACGGTGCCCTGTCATCACTGCTGCTGTTATCCACCGAGCAGCTGTCACACACACACACACACACACACACACACACACACACACACACACACACACACACACACACACACACACACACACACACACACACACACACACACACACACGTGTCCTGAGCTGCAGGTAAATAGCATAGCAACCTTTTGGGAAGCAGGACGAAACAAAACACAAGAAAACAAAGGAAACCAGAAGAAAGTTGAATAACTGCGAGAGTAACATCAGACATGAGGAAGACACTTTCGAGTTCTCTGTAATCAGTGAAATGTGTTACCATAGTGTTACGGTAATAGTTAAATTCCTGCAATCGACTACCGTGTTAACAGTAGTTTATACAAAGCCTACTTTTTATAACTGATTAACTAAAAGGCATGATGGTGCAACCCATTTAAGAAACGGTTGTAATCTAAAACCCAAGGGGAATGTTACCCAAATGAAACCTTAAAGCTGGAATAATCTATATAGTTTTAACATATCTGGTCACCAGAGTGTTTTTGCATCCTGTAAATAATTCATTCTTCTGTTCCCGTGCCCATTTACTCTCTGTTTTGGTTCAGTCTCATGGCTCTCATCAACCTTCTTTCCAGCCACAACACGTGTTGTTTACAATGAAAAAGCTCAGGAAACCCATTTAAAGTGACCTTTCTAGCACTGAACAGCAGCACCACACACTGTGGCAAATAGCTGATAAACATTTAGTGTCAAACCATGCTGTCGTTAAAGTTTAGAGAATGTTGTTTAGTCAAAACATCTGAATCAAAATGCCATAAGAAATTGGAAATCAAGGATCCCCAACAATGATATTTTAATGTGGACTGATTACTACTACAATATAATAACATAGGAGTACTAGTAGTAGCAGCAGAAAACCACATTTTCCAAAAATAAATAAACAAATGATTGTCGAAAACTAGTACCAAAGATTACATGCATAATACAGCACGTTTTGAAGACGATGCTACATGACATTTTAACTTTTTCCTGTCATATCATGCACAAGATTTGCGGCCCTGATTGCCATCACTTGACTTCTAGTTTTGGACTAATGCATGATGATGTTTATTTAGATTCTCCTATCGTTTCTGCATCCAAACCAACCTTTAGCCTGGGTCACATCCAGCTGCTAACACATCGGCGGGTGACTAACCTGGCAGGATGCGAGCTGTGGCAGCTGGGAGTGATTCAGCAACACGGAGCATTTATAGAACGGCTTGAGCTGTGGAAACCACACGGACAGAATGTGTCTTAACTGTGTTCTGGGTAACGGGACCCTCCTCGGGAGCAAATGGCTTCAAGATTACACAGCAACGTTCCTCATCTGCATCTAAAAGAAAGGATTCGGTGGGTTTCGTTCACGAGCGCAACAAAAGCTTTATGGTGACGTAATATGATAGGAAGTGAGAAAATAAATTGGTTCTTTGTTTGCAATTATTCTCTATCATATACACTGCACCATTGTGAAGGACACTTAGCATTCTTGCTAATGCCACATGCTCACTTTTCTCTATATATATTAAAGAAAGGCTCCGAATGAGTCCGGCCTACCTGTCAAAAAACCCCTGGCTGCATATCGACACAAATGACTGCCTATTGCTAATTTCCCAGGTAATTACAGGTTTGGCTCGGCTCTTGAATTCACTGATTATCCCGAACAACACAAACCAGAGCTGTCAGAGTGTCAGAAGAGGGAATTTCCCAATGCAATAGTGTTAAGTTTAAAGAAGGACAAACACAGAGAGAGACAGACGGACAGAAAAAGACTGTACGTAGATTTCTCGACATGTCAAATGAGAATTGAGCCAATGTGAACTGCAGTGATTCGAAGACATGCCCCATTTTCAGAGAGTGCTAACTTTGTAATAATATAATTTCCCAAAAAAGTTAAATCGAACTCTACTGTATTGGGGGGCAAATCTGAGACACAGAAATACCATAAATAAGCCATTAAATGTCAATATCGTGAGTTCCAAACTGATTTGTATTGGACAAAAAGACATTTGAATGAGCATTGCATTTATTCGCCGTGCATTCATGAGTATCGCTAAAAAAGTGCAGCTTCAGCACAACGGAGAGATAAACAATGATACAATGGGGAGTTTCCTCTCTTGCCCTCACTGACACTGTTGCCTTTCCTCTGGCTGCTGTGTTGACTTATCTCAGAGGTGAGTTGTGAAATTGAGAGGTGTCCTTTGACTTCCATCTGGAGCTGCTTGCCCCGACATGCAACCACCTGTGACCTGCGTGAACCTGCAGCAGCCACTGCAGGAGTCATCTCTGGAAAAATGTTGGTCTGATACAATAATCTAATCCCATGTGTACGCTGAGAGACACTGACGTTTATGTTTTAATAAATACAAGTACTCAGATCTTTTACTTAAAGGTCACCTATTATACAAAATCCACTTCTTCATGTCTCTTCTACATCAACATGTGTCCCCTCTTCTTCATGTCTCTTCTACATCAACATGTGTCCCCTCTTCTTCATGTCTCTTCTACATCAACATGTGTCCCCTCTTCTTCATGTCTCTTCTACATCACCATGTGTCCCCTCTTCTTCATGTCTCTTCTACATCAACATGTGTCCCCTCTTCTTCATGTCTCTTCTACATCAACATGTGTCCCCTCTTCTCCATGTCTCTTCTACATCAACATGTGTCCCCTCTTCTTCATGTCTCTTCTACATCAACATGTGTCCCCTCTTCTTCATGTCTCTTCTACATCAACATGTGTCCCTCTTCTTCATGTCTCTTCTACATCACATGTGTCCCCTCTTCTTCATGTCTCTTCTACATTAACATGTGTCCCCCTCTTCTTCATGTCTCTTCTACATCAACATGTGTCCCCTCTTCTTCATGTCTCTTCTACATCACCATGTGTCCCCTCTTCTTCATGTCTCTTCTACATCAACATGTGTCCCCTCTTCTTCATGTCTCTTCTACATTAACATGTGTTCCCCTCTTCTTCATGTCTCTTCTACATTAACATGTGTCCCCTCTTCTTCATGTCTCTTCTACATCAACATGTGTCCCCTCTTCTTCATGTCTCTTCTACATTAACATGTGTCCCCTCTCTTCATGTCTCTTCTCCATCAACATGTGTCCCCTTCTACATTAAACATGTGTCCCTTCTTCATGTCTCTTTCTACATTAACATGTGTCCCCGTCTTCTTCATGTCTCTTCTACATCAACATGTGTCCCCTCTTCTTCATGTCTCTTCTACATCAACATGTGTCCCCTCTTCTTCATGTCTCTTCTACATCAACATGTGTCCCCTCTTCTTCATTTCTCTTCTACATCAACATGTGTCCCCTCTTCTTCATGTCTCTTCTACATCAACATGTGTCCCTCTTATTCATGTCTCTCTACATCAACATGTGTCCCCTCTTCTTCATGTCTCTTCTACAATCAACATGTGTCCCCTCTTCTTCATGTCTCTTCTACATCAACATGTGTCCCCCTCTTCTTCATGTCTCTTCTACATCAACATGTGTCCCCTCTTCTTCATGTCTCTTCTACATCAACATGTGTCCCCTCTTCTTCATGTCTCTTCTACATCAACATGTGTCCCCTCTTCTTCATGTCTCTTCTACATCAACATGTGTCCCCTCTTCTTCATGTCTCTTCTACATCAACATGTGTCCCCTCTTCTTCATGTCTCTTCTACATCAACATGTGTCCCCTCTTCTTCATGTCTCTTCTACATCAACATGTGTCCCCTCTTCTTCATGTCTCTTCTACATCAACATGTGTCCCCTCTTCTTCATGTCTCTTCTACATCAACATGTGTCCCCTCTTCTTCATGTCTCTTCTACATCAACATGTGTCCCCTCTTCTTCATGTCTCTTCTACATCAACATGTGTCCCCTCTTCTTCGTCTCTTCTACATCAACATGTGTCCCCTCTTCTTCTGTCTCTTCTACATCAACATGTGTCCCCTCTTCTTCATGTCTCTTCTACATCAACATGTGTCCCCTCTTCTTCATGTCTCTTCTACATCAACATGTGTCCCCTCTTTTTCATGTCTCTTCTACATCAACATGTGTCTCCTCTTCTCCATGTCTCTTCTACATCAACATGTGTCCCCTCTTCTCCATGTCTCTTCTACATCAACATGTGTCCCCTCTTCTTCATGTCTCTTCTACATCAACATGTGTCCCCTCTTCTTCACGTCTCTTCTTCATCAACATGTGTCCCCCTCTTCTTCACGTCTCTTCTACATCAACATGTGTCCCCTCTTCTTCATGTCTCTTCTACATCAACATGTGTCCCCTCTTCTTCATGTCTCTTCTACATCAACATGTGTCCCCTCTTCTTCATGTCTCTTCTACATCAACATGTGTCCCCCTCTTCTTCATGTCTCTTCTACATCAACATGTGTCCCCTCTTCTTCATGTCTCTTCTACATCAACATATGTCCCCTCTTCTTCATGTCTCTTCTACATCAACATGTGTCCCCTCTTCTCCGTGTCTCTTCTACATCAACATGTGTCCCCTCTTCTTCGTGTTTCTTCTACATCAACATGTGTCCCCTCTTCTTCGTGTCTCTTCTACATCAACATGTGTCCCCTCTTCTTCGTGTCTCTTCTACATCAACATGTGTCCCCTCTTCTTCGTGTCTCTTCTACATCAACATGTGTCCCCTCTTCTTCATGTCTCTTCTACATCAACATGTGTCCCCTCTTCTTCATGTCTCTTCTACATCAACATGTGTCCCCTCTTCTTCATGTCTCTTCTACATCAACATGTGTCTCCTCTTCTCCATGTCTCTTCTACATCAACATGTGTCCCCTCTTCTCCATGTCTCTTCTACATCAACATGTGTCCCCTCTTCTTCATGTCTCTTCTACAATCAACATGTGTCCCCCTCTTCTTCATGTCTCTTCTACATCAACATGTGTCCCCTCTTCTTCATGTCTCTTCTACATCAACATGTGTCCCCTCTTCTTCATGTCTCTTCTACATCAACATGTGTCCCCTCTTCTTCATGTCTCTTCTACATCAACATGTGTCCCCTCTTCTTCATGTCTCTTCTACATCAACATGTGTCCCCTCTTCTTCATGTCTCTTCTACATAGACATGTGTCCCCTCTTCTTCATGTCTCTTCTACATCAACATGTGTCCCCTCTTCTTCATGTCTCTTCTACATCAACATGTGTCCCCTCTTCTTCGTGTCTCTTCTACATCAACATGTGTCCCCTCTTCTTCATGTCTCTTCTACATCAACATGTGTCCCCTCTTCTTCATGTCTCTTCTACATCAACATGTGTCCCCTCTGTGGAAAGAGACTCTGAAAGTTTCAGGAACAAAGATTCTCTCTCTTTTTGTCCTGATCCATTTCTATAAAAACCTGACTGAAAATGAGCTGATCAGATTTTGGCCACTTTATGATGTCATAACAATGTGTTGTCATGTGTAACCATTAGCCAATCAGCAACAAGGTAACCCCCCCCCCCCCCCCCTTGTCACCTGAATCTCCTCCTAGAGCACCATTGAGTTATTTGTAACCAGATCTCTCTCAGAGGGGCGTGGGGAGGGGCTCCTTATTTTCATCTAAAGTAACAGACAGAGAATCAGCACTTTGGAAACAGGGCTGAAACAGAGGGGATTATGGGTAATGCTGCAATGATCTGTTTGGCGTTTCAGCCAATCAGAGACAGGCTCTGTATATATCTGGGACCTGTGATATATTGATGAAAAACAGTAGAATAGGAGACCTTTAACTAAAAGTAGCAAATTGATCCAGTTTCATGTATGCCTGATAACCTTTTTGCAGCGTTGAAACCAAGTCATTGTTCTGCATTTACAATCGTTTTCTAATCTTTACACTCAAGTCGGAGTCCAACACTTGAGCTTCCATTCCTAATCTAGTATCAGTGCACTCTTCACCAAATGTAATGCCATTTGCATGCAATTTGTGCTGCTTTTGTTTTAATTTACCCAAAAACTTAAGACCCAGGCTCCACCAACAATGCAACATAATATATATGACATAAAACAATAAAAACCAATAAAAATAGTGCAAGAAATAACAGAATATAAATAAAATAGCGCAAGAGAATGTTGTAAGATGTGCAAGTAAATACAAATAAAACAGAAATAGTGCAAGAAGAGTCTATATACACCTAAATGGAAGATGATATATTTAAGCAATAGCTCATAACAGGCCGTGGTATATGGCCATTATATCACAGTTAAGGGGCGTGGTTCGGCCCGACGCGAATGCATGCAGTTTGGTTTTCAGCCAAACTTTATACAGTTAAATCGACCGGACTTCTTTTTGCAGATGTGAGCGTCCTTAACAACGGTCAATAAGTCCTTGCTGCTATTAGTTCGTTTTGTAACGGACGTAATGTAACAGTAACGGTTGTAGCTTTTCTCAGACGCGGAGGGATACTGACTTGTTGTGAAAAGTAACTACAATTCTCCCTGTGATATACGTTCATTATATCACAGCTAAGAACCAATCAGATTGCTTGATTTGACTTGTCCGTTTTATATAGATAAATAAATTGCAAGATGCAAAAAGATGAATGTTCATGGAGGCACTTCACAGAGCTCAGGTGTTAATATTGTTATCACCTGACTGTCTCTGAGTCTGGGGGGTTTTGTCCTGAAACTAAGATGCATTTGTGCAAAGGGGAATGACACTTCCAACAAAATTGCACTGTGTTTCTACCCCAGTGACTCCATGTTAAAGTGGCACTGGGCCTGTTTGTGTGGCTCTTTGACATATCAACCATTTGTTAATCTGCAATTAGATCTAAACCCACAAACATCTTAAATGTAATCTGGGCCTTTTTTCTTTTTCGCTTGACCATTTATGAAGAAATTAGTCTAATTACGCATAAATAGAAAATGGCTTTGGTGAATTTACCTCATTTTGTTTGCCTAAATGGGCCTCGTTACAGCTTTACGTAAGCAGCACAGGCTGATCCGTAACTCAAATGATTTTATCGAACACATGTGTTGCTCAAGTTTCACCGTTCATTGTGCACGAGAGGGCTAACTTAAAGGAAGGCCACAAAGAAAGGAAAGGATAGTAGAAATGTTAAATAAGTCAGAATCAGAGGTGGGAAGTACAAATACTTTGTTACTGTACTTAAGTACATTTTTCTGGTATCAGTACTTTACTCCACTACTTATTTTTCTGACGTCTGTTTACTTTCTACTTCTTACATGTTGAACACAAATACATGTACTTTCTACTTCTTACATGTTGAACTCAAATACATGTACTTTCTACTTCTTACATGTTGAACACAAATACCTGTACTTTCTACTTCTTACATGTTGAACACAAATACATGTACTTTCTACTTCTTACATGTTGAACACAAATACATGTACTTTCTACTTCTTACATTTTGAACACAAATACCTGTACTTTCTACTTCTTACATGTTGAACACAAATACATGTACTTTCTACTTCTTACATGTTGAACACAAATACCTGTACTTTCTACTTCTTACATGTTGAACCCAAATACCTGTACTTTCTACTTCTTACATGTTGAACACAAATACCTGTACTTTCTACTTCTTACATGTTGAACACAAATACCTGTACTTTCTACTTCTTACATGTTGAACTCAAATACCTGTACTTTCTACTTCTCACATGTTGAACACAAATACATGTACTTTCTACTTCTTACATGTTGAACACAAATACCTGTACTTTCTACTTCTTACATGTTGAACTCAAATACCTGTACTTTCTACTTCTTACATGTTGAACACAAATACCTGTACTTTCTACTTCTTACATGTTGAACACAAATACCTGTACTTTCTACTTCTTACATGTTGAACCCAAATACCTGTACTTTCTACTTCTTACATGTTGAACACAAATACCTGTACTTTCTACTTCTTACATGTTGAACACAAATACCTGTACTTTCTACTTCTCACATGTTGAACCCAAATACCTGTACTTTCTACTTCTTACATGTTGAACTCAAATACCTGTACTTTCTACTTCTCACATGTTGAACACAAATACCTGTACTTTCTACTTCTTACATGTTGAACTCAAATACCTGTACTTTCTACTTCTTACATGTTGAACCCAAATACCTGTACTTTCTACTTCTTACATGTTGAACACAAATATCTGTACTTTCTACTTCTTACATGTTGAACACAAATACCTGTACTTTCTACTTCTTACATGTTGAACTCAAATACCTGTACTTTCTACTTCTTACATGTTGAACCCAAATACCTGTACTTTCTACTTCTTACATGTTGAACCCAAATACCTGTACTTTCTACTTCTTGCATGTTGAACCCAAATACCTGTACTTTCTACTTCTTACATGTTGAACCCAAATACCTGTACTTTCTACTTCTTACATGTTGAACTCAAATACCTGTACTTTCTACTTCTTACATGTTGAACACAAATACCTGTACTTTCTACTTCTTACATGTTGAACCCAAATACCTGTACTCTCTACTTCTCACATGTTGAACACACACACCTGTACTTTCTACTTCTTACATGTTGAACCCAAATACCTGTACTTTCTACTTCTTACATGTTGAACTCAAATACCTGTACTTTCTACTTCTTACATGTTGAACCCAAATACCTGTACTTTCTACTTCTCACATGTTGAACACACACACCTGTACTTTCTACTTCTTACATGTTGAACCCAAATACCTGTACTTTCTACTTCTTACATGTTGAACCCAAATACCTGTACTTTCTACTTCTTACATGTTGAACCCAAATACCTGTACTTTCTACTTCTTACATGTTGAACCCAAATACCTGTACTTTCTACTTCTTACATGTTGAACCCAAATACCTGTACTTTCTACTTCTTACATGTTGAACCCAAATACCTGTACTTTCTACTTCTTACATGTTGAACCCAAATACCTGTACTTTCTACTTCTTACATGTTGAACACAAATATCTGTACTTTCTACTTCTTACATGTTGAACTCAAATACCTGTACTTTCTACTTCTTACATGTTGAACACAAATACCTGTACTTTCTACTTCTTACATGTTGAACACAAATATCTGTACTTTCTACTTCTTACATGTTGAACACAAATACCTGTACTTTCTACTTCTTACATGTTGAACTCAAATACCTGTACTTTCTACTTCTTACATGTTGAACACAAATATCTGTACTTTCTACTTCTTACATGTTGAACACAAATACCTGTACTTTCTACTTCTTACATGTTGAACTGAAATACCTGTACTTTCTACTTCTTACATGTTGAACTCAAATACCTGTACTTTCTACTTCTTACATGTTGAACTCAAATACCTGTACTTTCTACTTCTCTCATTTTCCAAACAGCTGGTTCCTTTAGTCTGAATGTGTGTTTGATGCGTGATCATTATTCTTTAGAGTCATTGCGTGCCTATTGATTTGAACACGATCCGTGTATCCATCATTTCCTGGTCTTCTCTAAAGAAGAGGGACCAATGGAAACGTTGTCATGTTGCCGTTGTTCAGCATGGAAACATTCATTAGCTAACAATGACATTATTGTTCTATTGATATAAAGGGAGGTCAGGTACTCTTTAAAGCAGCTGCTAGTTATGGGTACTTTTTACTGAAGTACATTTCAAAGCCTCTTTACTTTCACTTGAGTAAAGAAGTTTAGTCAGTGCTTCTACTTTTACCCGAGTATTTTTAAACACGAGTATCTGTACTTCTACTTGAGGAAAGGATGTGTGTACTGCAGCCATCTCTGGTCAGAATACATAGCTCTACCGATGTTATTGCCCTTTGTGTTGGCATCCTACATTTCTTATATCGAGCATGGGCTTCATGGGAATTATCACCCGGCTTGACCGCACCATCGTCCAATCAGATTGCTTGGCTGAAACAACCCACTGTATAATTACATTTACATTATGACCAGTTGCAGGTCAGTCCACGCCTTCTCCCTTCATGCTCTGCAGGCAGACATGTAGATAGGCCAGATTGAAGCATATGACATTTATACAGACCGTGGTCTTAAGCCATTATAAATAGAATTATGTCACGGTCAACTGTGCGCTATCTGATTCTGAGTAATGGTAAAAAATCCCCTCCCACGTATGTTAATGCTGTTTTTGCAGCCCCTGTTGGGAGAGACGCTGCAGACAAGCCAAGAAGTTCAGAGCTTGAGAAAAGTGAGTGGGCGAGGCCAGTGGTTGATGTTTTTCCAGTTAAATATTAGAGAGTTGAGAGGGCACTTCAAATGCACAGAGACAACATAAATAATGTGTCCGTTTTGCTTTGATTTAGTGCTAAAATCATTGAAAGGGAATCTTAGCTGACCTTAAGGGCATTATTCAATATCCACCTTAAAGCATTTTAGCATTTGTTGCTAGCAAACATTACTAGCAGCTCTAACATATCATTTTGAATTTAGTTAAAACCATCTTTTTCATACATTTGACCTATAAGATGTTGATCAAAGAGATGTGTATTATTAACCAGGAATAGTCTCAAAATGACCATCAAAAGACATCAAACTACAAATTGAGACCAAGCAAGACTACAATATATCTGTTGCCAGATTTAGCATGCTAACACGCTAAGATGGACCCAGCATTTCAACATCTCCTTGCTAGCCTGCTAACATTAGCAGTTACCTCAAGGCAGCCCCAAAAACCTACTAACATTTATGTTAACTTATCCTATGTTATTTCTGTGAAGGAATTTATTCTCTATTGTTGGACCTTACAAACATTTGAAGGAGCAATGAGTGTCCAAAAATACCCTACCCCTAGCTAACAGGTCTTAAGCTAGCTGTTAACTCGAGAGACATATGAGCATTTTGATGTTTTAAGTTTTCATAGACCATTTTCTAATCAGCATTAATAAAGTTACGAGCTATTTAACTGCAATTCTCTGAAACAGCCTAAATTAAAATGATAAACAAGCTGCTAAGAAGGGAGGATAACCAATAACAACAACAATGAAGACTATAATAACATAATAATAAAAATAGTGTTTTCTACAGGGATAGCCATTAAGATTAAGATGGACTTTTATTAATCCCTCGTGGGGAAATGGTTTCTCTGCATTTGACCCATCCTAGTGTTAGGAGCAGTGGGCTGCCATTTTGAACGGCGCCCGGGGAGCAGTGTGGGGAACGGTGCCTTGCTCAGGGACACCTCGGTAGCACTTGGTCTTGCCGGGACTTGAATATTACATTACATTGCATTTAGCTGACGCTTTTATCCAAAGCGACTTACAATAAGTGCGTTCGACCAGGAAGACACAACCTTGAAGAAAACAGAATCATAAAGTACATCAGGTTTCATAGAGCCAAACATTTCAAGTGCTACTCAACTGGCTTTAGGTAAGCCAGTCCTTTATTAGTATATAAGTGCTTTGTTAATAAATCTATCGCTCGAAGTGGAGTCGAAAGAGATGAGTTTTCAGTCTGCGCCAGAAGATGTGCAAGCTATCTGCCGTCCTGATGTCAATGGGGAGCTCATTCCACCATCTTGGAGCCAGGATAGCAAACCCACGTGTTTTCGCTGATGGGAACTTGGGTCCCCCTCGCAGCGAGGGTGCAGCGAGTCGTTTGGTTGATGCAGAGCATAGTGCACGTGCTGGGGTGTACGGTTTAACCATGTCCTGGATGTACGAAGGGCCAGATCCATTCGCAGCATGGTAAGCAAGTACCATTGTCTTGAAGTGGATTCTAGCAGTTACCGGAAGCCAGTGAAGGGAGCGGAGGAGCGGCGTGGTGTGGGAAAATTTAGGAAGGTTGAAGACCAGGCGAGCCGCTGCATTCTGGATGAGCTGCAGAGGTCGGATGGCACATGCAGGTAGACCAGCCAGGAGGGAGTTACAGTAGTCTAGGCGTGAGATGACGAGAGCCTGGACCAGAACCTGCGTCGCTTTCTTGAACTGGTGACCTTCCAGTTGCCAAGCCGAGTCCCTATCGACTTCGCCACCATTACTATTCCTAGGGCTTTTTCCAGCCTAATGGTTAAGTACAAATCATATGTTTGGGGTTGTAAAGAGCCTGGGAATAGTAGGGAAATACATTTAGATGAAACAGTGGAGCCAGAAGCTTATCGACAAAACTCTTAATGAAAGATAACCCTGTCTTACTAGTTGAAGAGTATCTGAGGGGGAGTTTGACTCTGAAAGCTGGACTTAAGCAAACGATCACACGAGGAAAAGAGCTAGACAGAGAGCTGAGGTTAATGATGCAACTTTGTTTTCAAGCCTTGAAGCCAGACAGTTGGCTTTGGACTCTCTTGGTTAACATCACCGCAAAAGATTCAGACATTCTCTTACCAAATCTCAGAAAATAGCCGGGAAGACGACAATATTTGCCTTCCAGATGCAGCTATCAATAAAATAACAGCCGACTTCCTTCTGGTCTCAGAGAGGGCCAAAGGATGGCTCATTCTGGTAAACACACACACACACACACACACACACACACACACACACACACACACACACACACACACACACACACACACACACACACACACACACACACACACACACACACACACACACACACACACACACACACACACACACACACACGACACATACCATGTATACATCACTCCAGGGGACATTACATTGACTTTCATGCATTTCCTGGAGACTTATCCTAACCTTAACCATAACCAACACATGCCTAACCCTAACCAAGTCTTCACCCTAAAATTAATGATTCCCCTCATGGGGACCTCCAATTTGTCCCCATAAGGGAGGCGAGTCCCCACATGTGACTGTGTAAACAGATTTAGGTCCCCACAAGTATGGTAATGCTAGGCCACACACACACACACACACACACACACACACACACACACACACACACACACACACACACACACACACATAGATGACTTTTCTATAACATTGAATATTTATGACTTCAAGAGTTTTAAAAACATTGATACTAGTAATACTCAAAAATGTATAATTTGGGGGTAAGGTGTGAAGTGACTGTTACTTTGTACATATTGATTGTTGTGCTTTTATTTATGTTTTAAAGGTGGGGTAGGTCATTTTGGAGAAACCAGCTCAAGTGCGCTAGAATTAGAAAATACACAACTGGAAGAAATCTGCCACTTCCTTCCAGAGCCCCTCCTCCAACACACACGAACGCACACATGACCAATGAGGGCACGAGATAAGTTTGTGCCCAGATGGAAGGCTGACAGGCAGGTAGGCCATCCAGTTACTTTAGCCGGCTCAGATGATTGGTCGTGCTTTTTACAGCGCTACGGCTTCCACTGAGGACATTTGTTTATGGATTTGTTGTCAAAGCACTTCAGATATTCATTGCTATCGGGATGTTAAGAGCATTCCATGAAATATAACAAAACGTGTATCTCGAGCCGGTTTCTCAAACTTACCTACCCCACCTTTAATGTGTGCATATACATGTGTCTGTTGATTGTGTGTGGTATATATAGGTATATACATATTTGTATATTGTATTGTATTCAGAATTGTGGGAAACGGTATTTCGATCTCTCTGTACACACAAACTGAAAGATTGACAAAAGTTGACTTTGACTTTTCACTTGACTTTGACTAAGGTTTGTTGATCCGGCTGCTTTAACTTGCACAAAACGTAAAGTACTGACATTCTTTACCTAAAGTACGGTAGCAGCAGCAAAAGCATTATTTCTGGTCGCTATATTTGTAAAAATGCTAAATGCACTTTGACACATTTATTTTCAGCAGTTGCTTGTCAAAAAGGGATGATTACTCCAGATATTAACACACCTTGTCTCTTTAGATGTTATTATAGCAAGAAGCCTCTAAAGCATTACGGTTTCCCACACAAGACAAGCCAGGAAGAAACAAGATACAGGAGGTCTGTTTTCTTTTATACATATTGGCATCTTGGTAATTTAGATTTAAAAAACACTGATTCATTAATAATAATAATTAATAATTCCTTACATTTATTATAGCGCTTTTCCAGATGCTCAAAGCGCTTTACAAATACACATTACACATATAATGGTCACCACTGTGGACAATACCCACAGGAGCAAGTTCAGGTGAAGTGTCTTGCCCAAGGACACAACGGCTTTACAGACGCAGCAGGTTCACCCCTTGATCTGATGATCATTGCACAGCGCACTGCGCCACACCGTCCATCTTCACGCCTCGAGGTCATCGAGGCGCTTTTACAAGTACACATTAGTATCATACATGTACTGTGGACATTACCCACAGGAGCAAATTGCCCAAGGACACAACGGCCTGACGCAGTGGCGGCAGGAGCGGGTTTCGAACTGGAGTTCCCCAGCACCCCCTTGATCTGATGATCAGATACACAGACCACTGCGCCACCCGTCCCTAAAGTGGCCAAGTTCAATAAACTTCCACAAAGATGATGCCATATTATTTAAAAGAAGATTTATTAATTGAGGTTAAACGTTTCATCAATGACAAAGTAGAATAAATGTCACCTCCCTTATTGGGTCACACTACATTTTCTGGAGACCATACTTTCTGTCTTTTTGAACCATTATCCTCGTCTTTTAGAGGGTCAAATGTCTCTGGAGTCTTAGCCTCACCAGTCACTGATCACTTGCTCTTGTGAAAGTGAGTTTCTTATTTATTCTCAACCAACAGTGTCCTCATCCAAGTGATGCACTGATCAGGAAAGTATGTTTGTTCCAGCACACACACATCAAATACCCTGTAAAATCTCAGATCAGGAAAAAAGAAAATTAGCAGTGGTCGAAAAATACTCCCATCTCTACTTTAAAGAGTCCTCTCCTGCTGATGTTCAGGTGTATATCAGTATGTAGTGTCTCTACTTTAAAGAGTCCTCTCCTGCTGATGTTCAGGTGTATATCAGTATGTAGTGTCTCTACTTTAAAGAGTCCTCTCCTGCTGATGTTCAGGTGTATATCAGTATGTAGTGTCTCTACTTTAAAGAGTCCTCTCCTGCTGATGTTCAGGTGTATATCAGTATGTAGTGTCTCTACTTTAAAGAGTCCTCTCCTGCTGATGTTCAGGTGTATATCAGTATGTAGTGTCTCTACTTTAAAGAGTCCTCTCCTGCTGATGTTCAGGTGTATATCAGTGTGTAGTGTCTCTACTTTAAAGAGTCCTCTCCTGCTGATGTTCAGGTGTATATCAGTATGTAGTGTCTCTACTTTAAAGAGTCCTCTCCAGCTGATGTTCAGGTGTATATCAGTATGTAGTGTCTCTACTTTAAAGAGTCCTCTCCTGCTGATGTTCAGGTGTATATCAGTATGTAGTGTCTCTACTTTAAAGAGTCCTCTCCTGCTGATGTTCAGGTGTATATCAGTATGTAGTGTCTCTACTTTAAAGAGTCCTCTCCTGCTGATGTTCAGGTGTATATCAGTATGTAGTGTCTCTACTTTAAAGAGTCCTCTCCTGCTGATGTTCAGGTATATATCAGTATGTAGTGTCTCTACTTTAAAGAGTCCTCTCCAGCTGATGTTCAGGTGTATATCAGTATGTAGTGTCTCTACTTTAAAGAGTCCTCTCCTGCTGATGTTCAGGTGTATATCAGTATGTAGTGTCTCTACTTTAAAGAGTCCTCTCCTGCTGATGTTCAGGTGTATATCAGTATGTAGTATCTCTACTTTAAAGAGTCCTCTCCTGCTGATGTTCAGGTGTATATCAGTATGTAGTGTCTCTACTTTAAAGAGTCCTCTCCAGCTGATGTTCAGGTGTATATCAGTATGTAGTGTCTCTACTTTAAAGAGTCCTCTCCTGCTGATGTTCAGGTGTATATCAGTATGTAGTGTCTCTACTTTAAAGAGTCCTCTCCAGCTGATGTTCAGGTGTATATCAGTATGTAGTGTCTCTACTTTAAAGAGTCCTCTCCTGCTGATGTTCAGGTGTATATCAGTATGTAGTGTCTCTACTTTAAAGAGTCCTCTCCTGCTGATGTTCAGGTGTATATCAGTATGTAGTGTCTCTACTTTAAAGAGTCCTCTCCTGCTGATGTTCAGGTGTATATCAGTATGTAGTGTCTCTACTTTAAAGAGTCCTCTCCAGCTGATGTTCAGGTGTATATCAGTAAGTAGTGTCTCTACTTTAAAGAGTCCTCTCCTGCTGATGTTCAGGTGTATATCAGTATGTAGTGTCTCTACTTTAAAGAGTCCTCTCCTGCTGATGTTCAGGTGTATATCAGTATGTAGTGTCTCTACTTTAAAGAGTCCTCTCCTGCTGATGTTCAGGTGTATATCAGTATGTAGTGTCTCTACTTTAAAGAGTCCTCTCCAGCTGATGTTCAGGTGTATATCAGTATGTAGTGTCTCTACTTTAAAGAGTCCTCTCCAGCTGATGTTCAGGTGTATATCAGTAAGTAGTGTCTCTACTTTAAAGAGTCCTCTCCTGCTGATGTTCAGGTGTATATCAGTATGTAGTGTTTCTACTTTAAAGAGTCCTCTCCTGCTGATGTTCAGGTGTATATCAGTATGTAGTGTCTCTACTTTAAAGAGTCCTCTCCTGCTGATGTTCAGGTGTATATCAGTATGTAGTGTCTCTACTTTAAAGAGTCCTCTCCAGCTGATGTTCAGGTGTATATCAGTATGTAGTGTCTCTACTTTAAAGAGTCCTCTCCTGCTGATGTTCAGGTGTATATCAGTATGTAGTGTCTCTACTTTAAAGAGTCCTCTCCTGCTGATGTTCAGGTGTATATCAGTATGTAGTGTCTCCATGCTTTAATGTTCAAAAAGCTTTCTTTCTCTCATACTGTCTGTGCTGCAGCACCTCTTTTCACCCTCTGTCTGAAACCAGAGCCCAGTCTGCTCTGATTGGTTAGCTTGGATTGAACCATTGGACGGGGTCTCCTGTCACTCGGTCGCTCCTGATTGGTGGAGCCGACCGCACTCTTGGCTCTGGTATCTCATTATTTCTGAAGAGCAGAGCCAAGTCAACGCTCAAACTACAGCAGAGGAACAATTAAAGGTCTGCGGAGGCACAAGAAGAGCATTTACTTTGGGCAGAACTTTACTGCCGCACCGAGCAAAGACCTTTGGTTGGAGCTACAATCTTTCGACCAAGACAAATAGTCCGTCCATTCATAATTGTTAGAGTTTTGCTATTCCCTTCCATGATTTTGCATGGTTTTGATATCTAGAAATCCTTAAATAATGTGGATCTAAACTGAATAAAATGAGATCATAATTTAGAGTGGTAAGTGAGGTAATTTGATCACAAAGACTGGATAACGGTGAGATATCCACAGTGTTCTTCAAAATAAAAACATGCAATCAAGTACATTGTGAATTCCTTTCCAGATCAGCAGGAACTTTACTTTCCAAAACCGAGACAAATCTGTGTTGCAAACATAAAACCCTCCCTCATCAGGCACCACTATGATTAAGGTTAGGCACAAAAACAACTTGGTTAGGGAACTATCATGGCTCCAATATGGTTTTGTTGACCCATCAAATTACTCAATCGCCCTCCATCTGAGGACATTGCAGCTCTTTAGAAAAAAACCATCATTTTCTGGTAACACTTTATTTTAAGGCACACATATTCACCATCAACTAGTTGTTAATTAACATACATATTATCAGTATATTGGCTCTTTATTAGTCATTATTAAACACGTATTAATGCCTTATTCTACATGACCATATTCTACAAGTACTACATTAAGAGTTTGTCCTCAATAACCCTCTAATTAGTGCTTATTTATTGTAAGTAAGGACGTTGCTGTACTTTAGTTAGGGTCTTAATATGCTCAATATGGGCCTAATATTCTCTCATAATAACACCTAACACATATGGTCTATTCTTATGACATGAAACTACAAGTGTTAATTGTGTCAAAATAACTCAAAATGACGTATTTCTAACTCAGAATATGTTCCCTATTTTAAAGTGAAGTCTTGTTCATAACCAATAAGCTAGTAGTTTGACTCTAATATGTTAATGAACTAGTTGATGGTGAATACCTAAAAGTGTTACCAATTTTCTTTTCCTTAGGATATAAATCATATCATATGTAATCAGTTCTTAAAGCCGCTAGAGGTTTTTGTCACGACAATTGTTTCCGATAGAGATTAAGAATGTACCCGTCCAGATTTGCATGAAAATGTGAGACAATGGTGTCTTTATATCCTCTCAATCAAACATTATAGCTACAGCAGCAGTCATGCCTATAAACACATGGTGAGAATCTAACTGACAATCAAAAATACTATATGTTAATGTTAGGACAACCACTTTTAATAATTCAAACGTTTGTAACTGAGAAGTTGGAGAAGGCTCTATACGTAACGTCAATGGGTTGCATGAAGAAGAAACCAGTGAAAAAACATATGTTGATGCAATTGAGACGAAAACACATGGTTGCCAATTTCGTCCAAAGTTAAGGCAGAATTTAAAAGTGAGCAGATATTCCCTGCAAAGCATAGCTGTAAGCGCTCTGTGATTGGTTGTTTCTTACGTTAATAAGTCATGGAAGTTGTAGTTAACTCCTCTACTTGTACTGTATGACTAAAGAAATGAATGAAACATTTTCAAAAGTAAGTTTTTTGGTGAATAGGGAGTGTGGAGTGCATGCGTTTGACTTCCACTTCCTCTGAAAGCTGTTCAGCACCACAGAGCTGGAATCACAGTCTGTGAATTACACTTGAGCTCATCATGTGAACTGGGTGAAGAATAAAAGTGGAGGAAAGATGCTGTGAAAAAGAAAACTTTGAGAGAAGGATTGGCTCTCTGTGTTTATGTGCCCTCTGACTCTGAAACTCAAGATCTCCTGAGATTCGAACACTGAATCTGTAAATCCCCCATGAGTCTTCACGGTGGTGTAAATTAGAGTTCAAAGTGAAAAAAAAAGAAACAAGCCGAGGGCACTACGGCTGCGTGGCTCTCATTAAATCCACACACACTCAAATCCACATCCAGATCATTTACATTTCCCTAAAGCTGAATCTGAATTTGGGTTTTTGCATGTTTGTAATGAAAAAGACAGAATATATGAGTGTTTGAGTGTGTGTGTGTGTGTGTGTGTGTGTGTGTCCTACTGAATGCCCTGGTTAATGAAGAGCCAGTGTCGGAGAGGAACCGTGACGGGACCCTCGGAGTAGTCGAAGTCCCAGAAGATCACTTCTTGGCTGGGATTCAACACTCTTATAAAACAGCACAGGGCGTATGGCTGAGCGAGCAGAAACCCTGTGTCTGTGTTATGGTGCGTAGCCATGGTACTCGACCTGATGGAAAGAGAGAACAGTTCATTCTGCCATCAAAAGATTTGTGAAAATCAACAAAGATATTTTTCGTATGTATAATCACAATCGTTTTGAAAAAAAAAACTAAATCTGCAATAAAGAAAAGTCTGACAGAGAATTTTGTTTAAGATTTTCAGATAATATTTAAAGCTGAACTTATCAATATATTTACATACTAAAATTAGTCAAATGGATTTGTTTAATATGAACAAGGTTGCACGTCGAAAAACAATAATGCAATCATAATTCTTAAAGGTGGGGTATGTAATTTTGGAGCAGCTCGAGTTGAACATTTGAAAATACACAACCGGAACAAATCTGCCACTTCCTCACAGAGCCCCGCCTCCAACACACACGAACGCGCACATGACCAATGAGGGCACGAGGTAAGTTTGTGCCCAGATGGAAGGCTGACAGGCAGGTAGGCCATCCAGTTACTTTAGCCGGCTCAGATGATTGGTCGAGCTTTTTACAGCGCCACGGCTTCCACAGATTACAAATGTTTATGGATTTATTGTCAAAGCATTTCATATATTCATTGCTATCGGGATGTTAAGAACAAGTGGTCCTACTAGCTTCTTTAAATATGACTGCTTAGATTAGACCTTTTTCTACTTGCATCCCCTTGTAACATATTGCATACTGTACGCATGTGTATGTTGGAGTTATTTAAAAAGAATAAATAAGTGTTTTCATTGCGGTTGACAATATACTGTATTATCCAGAAATACAAAGTCAAATAGCAACAGTCAAAAAGGCATGTGCTTTTTATTTGACCACTCAGAAATCAGCAGACATAAGTGGAAAACCTAAAATGGTAAAATGGATATTGTCAATCGAACAAAGCCGTTTATTTTAGGGAGTTGCTAAAGCTAAAAAGCTGATTGAATACTCGCCAGAAGCAGAAGTCAATATGAACGCTAATATTCAAAGTAATGCTACTGATCACCTTTTGTTACGTTGCCATCGGTTTTCTGTTCTAACTGTAAGAACTAGGATAGGTCAATGTAGAGCAGTGCTTCTCAAAGTGTGGTCCGCGGACCACTGCTGGTTCGTGAGCGCCCCCTAGTGGTCCGTGAGTATATTGGTAACATTTCACATTTGAAATTAATTAATCAATTTAAGTTTTCCGCACTCTCGCGGGAATATTTCCGCAATGGAGCGAGCTTAAGTTTCACTTTCGATTGCATGATATAGCCCAGCGCAACACCTTCGTCACACATGTTGCCACTTATTGTACCATTTTCAGGCGATTTGTAATCTGTTCTAGAAAAACGATGTGTTTTTTGATATTTGTGGAGTTAGGTGGTCCGCGAGTGTTTATTTATTGGTTAAGTGGAACTTGGTATGAAAAAGTTAGAGAAACACTGATGTAGAGTAAATTAAATGAATGTGTACGGAAAGTTGTGTACATTTCACCTTTTTGGTCCATAGTATTTTATAAAGTCCTGCAGAAAAGCCTGTTTAAGGGAAGTTGGTGAAGGGTTTGAAGCCTTTCCTACGTTGCTGAACTCAAACTACAAAATCAAGATTCAAAATAGAAAGCTGAAGGAAAAACGAGCTGTCTGACATATCGATTATTGCCTAAAGCCTTGCATGTGGATGGATCGTGGTCCCACTAAGCCGCGCACATATACTGTCAGTCTGGCTCAGAAGCCTGCAGTGAATACTTTTATAAGAACATGTTTAAGTGCTTTGGTTCTGGCTGCGTATGAGCTCATCCACAAAATGTGAGTGTCTGGGAAGAGATGGTCTGGACAGTCAATGTGCTTAGAAAGAGTAAGTGCAGCCCTGACAGCACTGATGTGTGTGTGTGGTCCCGCATTCAAACTGTTACACACACTTCATCGGAAGACGCTTCATTTCCTACAGAAGCCGAGCATCCGGGGAAAACACGTTTATTGCAGAGAGAATGGTCAAAGAAAGTCATAAAACATGCAGATAAACGTCTCAACTTATGCACAAATACCCACCGCGACAATGTTTGTGTTTATTATCTTAACCACCATCACGTTGTGCAATATTGCAATGAAATTAGGAACAGATATTCATGCTACCCAGAGGATGCATAGTCATGACTTTGGTTATCTCATGACTCGTTATTAAGCATGTCATCAGGTAAACCTTTGAATGTATTATTATTGTATACTACCTGTATATCTAATGACATTCCCATCAGCCCAATGGACTCTTTTTGCTGTTTAAAAAGGGGAAAATGTATCAGTCCGTTATTAGAAATGGAAACAAAAGATGCTCTTGATTTTAACATCAGAATAACAGTAGAATTTTTTTTCAGTGACATTGGAAATATGTCCATTTGCTCATCTCCCGCCCTACTTTACTTTTAAGTAAAGATGTTGGTCAGCAAACATTGGACAGGAGATCATCCAATGGACTGCATTTTACTGTACATTGCACTTTTTACTGTCAGTACGACTCCTCAAAGTCAGCATTTAGCCATTCACATGCATTCATACACAGACAGGGGCTGCCATGCAAGTTGCCATCAGTTTAAAAAAAGTACAATAAACATTTTATTTTAGAAAGACTGTATGCAACAAGCCAAAAGTGAGATGTCTTACCAGAAACCTTGCAAAACTGACGCTAGAGGGGTATATCTATATATAAAACGTCATAGTTTGAAGCCTAGGGACACAGAACAAACTTCGGATAAGTTAGGAGTGATTCCTGTATGTAACAAGACTTAAAGGAAAAGTCCTGAGGTCAGTTTAATTTTTTCAGTGATCACCTTTCCGGAAGGTATAGTAACAAACTGCTTGAGAACCTGATGGCAACTTACTGTATGCTACATTAAGCTTATGTTCCTCACATGTATGTAGCAATAATCCTGGATGGATGCATGATTAATGCATGAGTTCTGGCTGTTACAATGACGACCACTGTACAGTATATATGTGTGTGTGTGTGTGTGTGTGTGTGTGTGTGTGTGTGTGTGTGTGTGTGTGTGTGTGTGTGTGTGTGTGTGGATGTGGTTTAAGAGAAACTGATATATATCCCTGGCAAGCCCAAAGCTTCCTCTTAATGCCAAGACCTTACAAGCACATAAAACAAAAGCCTCCATGCTTGGCCTCCTCGCTGTGGGTCAGCAGGGGAACATCACAAGGAGCAGCAGGGATTTTATAAAAATAGCCTTGGGAAAAAAAGGATGGAAAGAGGATCAGGGAAGAAGTGTAGATATTTAATGAGGGATGTATGCAAAAGTTAGAACAATGAAAAACATTCGTGAAAGATTAAAGGTTGTGCAAAGTCAGAAGCCATTTTGGACATACAAAGGGATCGATGGATCAAGGCAGTGCTTCTGTATCTGTGTGTGCGTGTGTGTATTATAGTTAGCAAATAAACCCTAGTGTTCACGCCTTATCATATAGGTATAAATAAATGTTATATTTTTCGTCATTCTTCTTTGTACTTTGTGCTTTTTGTTGGTATATCAGAATATTTTGAGCCACCCCAAAAACAATAATGACAAACAAAAGTGGTTTTAAATAATATTTAAACATCATCTGGTTGTAAATCTCATTAACCTCTGAATTACTCTTCCCTGTATCAAATCTCATTAAACTCTGATCTCTGCTGCAGTTGTAGGCACAACACAGACCTGGAACACATTGAACAAAAGTGAGAACAAATCTGTCCAGAAGCGAAAAGTGAAAGGAACAAATACAATAGTGGAAAATATGCATTATGCACAATATGAATGCATAATGGATGTTTTTGACTATCCATACATTTATGCACACAGTAAGTAAGTCTAACAGATGCTACACTTGAAGAGCGCTCAGTGTTTGAAGTATGCGTGCATGTTTTAGATAACGTATGGAAGTCTTGCGTTAACTTTTTAAACTATGAATTTTAATTTTGATCCACTTTACATTCAATTCAAGGCTGGATAAATGCATCTGTGTACCTTCTCTAATGGCTACGACTGCATGCCCACACAAGCTCACACACCATTTATTTCTATCCGTAATCGCAACTTCCATTAAAGGTCAAAACAAGAAAAAAGGGGGAATTTAACTTCACCTTGGGAATTTAGATTAGATAGCAGATTCCTGAGCGCACATGTTCGATAAGTCTGAAACCACACACACAGAACACTGAGAGGCATTACAAGTGTGAGAGATTAGCCACTTTATATCCAGCGACAGTCACAGACCAACTAGCCTATTTGGGCTCATTTGTCACTTTAGTTGCTCCCTAAAGGCTGCCACATTGTTCTCAGGCCACGTAAAGTTTGAATTAGACCAGGCGCCCGACTGAAGCCACTGGGGTAAAGTTAGGCGTCAGGGTCGGCTTTCTCTCACAGCTTCTTTTAGGGGCTTAGATGACGTTTAAAGTTATTGGAGGACTGATATGCATGATTGAGACGTCTGATTATTGTGCAAAATGGAGGTGTATTTTATTAGCTTCTCCTAAAGGTCTGGGGGAAGGGTGAGCAGACGGGTTCAGGGAAGTTTAAGAGGCTCATAAGGGTCCAGGGTGAGATTATAATGCCTTATTTAACACTCGATCTGCGGATAGCAGGCACTGAACTGCTAGTGAACCTTCATGGCCGACATTAGAACAATGTGTGTCAGTGGAGGCTGGCCATTTAGCTGCTTTTTTGTAGTTTCACTGCAGTGTTTTCTTAGAGTAACCTCCAGGGCAGTAAAAAAAGGGGGGTCTTTTAAAGTTAAATCAGCCTAGGTATCAAATGACACCCACGGGTGTCCAAATTAAATGGGGACACTTCCCGACTGTGAACCAGACTCTATCGAGGTCAGTGGGGATTCCTCTGCAAACATGACAGTACAGACTGTTTTCTTCCTCTTTCTGCGCCCATTCCCCCGTAGGTTTCCATGTCAGTTTGATTAAAAGCAGTGACAGGAACTGGAACCAGCCGCACAGAGGTGAACGTTGCTCAATGTTCCTGCAAGCCATCAAAAACATCTGCTGGAGAAAAATACAGGAGCAGCAAAACAAGTCTTGTTGGTGGCCCTCAATAAAAAAAAACAGGCAAGGAAAACACTTCTGTTTGCTAATTGGACCAGTGGCAACGGTAACGCAGTGACATCATGTCATCATTAACAGGTGCCTCGTCCGGTTGGCCGTTCGTGGGAAAGTTTTAATTAAAGCTTCCCGTTCGCCCGTCCGCACCAGCGCAAGCCGGCGATTAGTCGCTAGTTAAGGGCTGTTGTCAATGTTTACGAGGTGGAAGGGGGACTGGAGGCAGGCCTGTTGTTACTCTGAGGGTCAAAGTCAGAGGTCAAGGAGGGAGAGCGAGAGGTTGACCAGAGGAGAGCGCAATAAAGTCGAGGAAATGATGCTGATCAGTGTAAATGCTATGACTGTTTACCTGTTTGTTACCTCTGTGAAGCAGGGTTGTGTTTTCTGTCATTGGAATATCTCAAACTCTGCCTGACAGATGCCAATGAAGTTTGTTGAAAGTACCAACCATGCAACCTTTTCTCCTACAAAATTATATTCAAATAAACTGCCTTTTCTTATGAGGTTTCGAGGGAAACTCTTTTTTCTCTTTGTCACGGTTTTAAACGCTAAGAAAAAACACAACAAAACTTCAGTTGTTGGTTATGTTTAGTAAACAATATTTCTTGGTTAGGTTTAGAATCAAAGTCATGGTTTGGCTTTCATTTTGCATCCGTTTTTAGGTTATTTGAATCATGTATTAAAGGTCACCTATCATGCTATTTTTAGGCAATAGCATAGGTCTCAGATATATACAAATATATAAAAAACATGAAGTGTTTTGCTCAAAATACCAAACAGATCACCCATTCTAGCCATGCCTCATATCCCTCTATTTCACTTCCTGTTTCAAAAGCGCTGATTTTGGGTATAAAGCTTTAAAAAAAATAAAAAAGCAGTGGTCTGAGCTCATGCGGGACCCGGCAGCTACTGTCTAAACTAAATGCTGCCTTGATGAAATGCCATATCATGGATTATCAAGGATTCTCTCTGAAACAGTTTGGAGCTCAAAGGCTTTCTCTCTTGCCGGTTATACCACAAGGTGAGTTCCTTTTTACTTCCTGCTTCTTCACACACATGCTCTCCAGTACAGGTTAGCTCTGAGTGTTAGCGATGCTAATGTAAACACCGACCATATTACGTCCAAAACAGTCGGGCATTGTTTCTGATAGCAACGTTTCTGATTGGGCCGTGGGTCTACATTTCAGATATTACGTCATATCGGACGCAAATCTGGATCAGCTCCGTTGTTCCCCGTTTTTAGAGATTTGGGTACGGAGGAAAAGAGAGAGGGTTTTATTTTCTGATGCAGCGTGAGTTCCCTGACACACCGGGGACATATCTTTATGTATAAAAGACATCTAAAAGTGCATTTTGCATGATGGGTTCCCTTTAAAATAAATAAAGCAGCATTGACTTTGACTTTGTAATAAGGTTCACACGGGACACAAAGCAGGCTCCAGGATGAACTCTAAAGACACAAAATGACCAGAAAGAGACACAGAACCACATAGAAATTAACAATGAGACACCAAACAACATCAAATAGATGCCAAACAACTTTAAAGTCTAGGTGTTTCTACGTGAGAAAGATGGTAGGGCCTGAGAACTTCACAATGTCTGACGATCCAACCACTTCTCCTACAATCCTGGTGAATTTATGGTTTTCTGGAGACGTATATTTGTTGCCTTTCCAAGATGGCTGTAGCACAGTCTCAAAACAAGCAACTACAACCGTTTGTATCTCCTGCATGGGAGTCAATTCAGATGCCCCGACAACACAGAAGAAGACGGAGCACCAGAAGACAGGGAGGACAGCTCTTGTTGGGACTTCTCCTTATTTCTAAGAGGAGGTCCTATCCATCAGTGTTAAATGGGGAGAAGCGGCATTCATCATGGCTAATCCCTGGCTACGTTTGCAGGGCTGCTGGAGACTCTGTTGGACCTCCTGCTTGGCTGACATGCATCAAACCAGTCAGCAGAAGAGAAAGGGAGATCCCGTGAATAATAAAGAATACACCAATGAATAATATGTCACCGCTTACTGTATGCGTCAGACTAATCCCTGTTGCAGCAGTGTTATTCTTTCTCTATTTGTTTGCAGTACGAACCTCTTAGCTACAGAAACATTTCCTGGAGATTGGGTTGCTTTAAAGGGAGGAGTGACATCTTTGGAGAGTCCTTTGGATTCACCTACTGTGATCTAACTTGTCCAAATAATCAGTTTTTCCTCCAGAATTCCTCTTACTTGTTACTTGTTTTAACCAGTTTAGCCCTGAGCCTGTTTTTCAGGTCTCAGGCTCGAAAATGACATTCCCAGAACAAATGACCATATCTTCCCTTCTAAAAGGGTTAAATTAATAATATTTGTTCTCAAAGTAATGATAAACCTGTGAGTTGGATGTACAAAAGTCAGAATCAATATAGATGTTTTTTTATTTTAAAGAAAATTCAGATTGAACATAGTAAAAAACTGTAAATTATAGTGTCCGTCCAAATATTATTTTTTACTTATAGTGAAAACTAACCTTGGATGATGGTAAGGTAGACTAAAAGCTTTAGGAATCCAAAGTACAACATATAATAAGTACCCTGTATCAAGATTGATGCAAAACAAGTGACATTTGACCTTTTTAGAGAGGTTTAGCCAAACAAACTCCACCTCTGAGGTGATTTGGGTGGAAATGGGGGTTTTACCGTTTCTCTGAAACCCATTGGTCGATTTTGGTGATTGACATCTCTTTCTGACCGTTAGAGCCAATATAATTGAAGGGGAATCTCCCCACTCACACACATGGTAAAACAAAAAGGTGGGGCTTCGCTTACTCCTTTTTGCATGAGAGTGAAGCTGTCTCTAGCTCTGACATCTGGAAACAGAAAAGCAGGTTTATTGCTTATGGATTATCAGAAATCATTCAAAGGGACACAGACACATTGGATTAACCTATGGATTAACTTCAGCCGCGTTTTTACCGTTTTAATGCCATTGAAGACCACTTTTGACCAGACTACGACACAGGTGAGCCATGTTAGCGTTTTTAGCTACCTAGCGCCATATATTTTGATGTCTGTTCTTGTTATTATCTCCACGAGTTCGTATAATTGAGTGATAATGAAGGCTACCCTTTGATTCTGTGTTGCCTCACGATGTGAAACGATGGGTTTTTGGATGTGCAAAGATAAATAATAAGGTTTTGTGAGTGAATTTCGGTGCAGTCATCTGTTAGCATTTTTCGCTCGTTGCTAATTCAGAGGCTCAGCGTTAGCATTGTGGTTTAAAAAAAAAAAAGAAAAAAAAAAAAGATCAGTTAGATGAGTTTCTTCCCGTTACATGGATATAAAACATTCATAGTTTATTAAATGAACATGCCCTCAGACACTGTTTCCTGCAAGATGTTGCAGGAGGGCCCCGGTACCGGGGTCTCTCGGGCTTAACAGGTTGTACACTCGCAACTTTCTCTGAGAATATCCGGTCTTTCTCTTGCCTATTTCAATTGACTCGTCACTAACCTTGCTTACCTTTTAGACTGTTGCTACACTTCCTAATCTGAACATAAGAAACATAAGGTTATTTAGACCAGACAGATAAAAAGGCAGATTCATGCTTTAATACATTGGCCAAAGGGGAGGTTCTGTTTTGACTTGAATTGTCAAAACTATCTAAAACTACAGGTCAAACTGTCATAAGATATGGTGGAAGGGTGTAGCGCCAAGGAATAATTGATAACATTTGTGGATCGTGGAGTGAATACACAAGTTTTGTTTTGCTTTTGTTCACATTAAAGGTAATGTAATAAGCAATCAAAACAACACACCATATCTATAGTGTCCATGGTTAGACATTACGTCTTAAAGCTCATGAACACCAAAGTCCGAGAACAACTACTTAACTCTGGTAAATGGGACCATACAAAGGCCATTGGCCTTATTGGGGGAGTTTCTCTTATTGCCATTGTGTGTAGTGTTTTCAAACTATATTTTCTGTTAATATTGGTTAAGATCATCTAAGGTCAAAGTATAGTCAAATTAATTGTCTGGTCTACAGTGTAGCATCTAGTGCCAATGTTACACTTTCTTCTGTCACTCCTGAAAAGAGCTTTTTCTATTTGTGTTATTAAATGCTAACTCATAGCCTTAGACAATGACTTGCAAATCTAGCCTTAAATCTCTGCGGCATGTCTAGAAATCCAAAACATGACAGAACTGCCATGTTATTGTCTCTTACTACAGCTGGGATAACTGATTTGGCAGCGACATGCATTGAATCGGACAGACTACACACCGACAGAAGCAGCTGGAGCTTTGGTGTTTTGCTCAGAAACACTTCAGCAGGCTTTAAAGCTGCTGCTGGATTCTTTATAGTGTGGGTGGAGGCCGTCATGAAAGGCCCTGCTCCATGCGAAATCAGCAAAACATTATATGCTATGGGACTTTAAAGAGCCTCAGTGAGCAGCACACCAGTTTAAACAATCTTCAGAGAATGGAGCATCCACTGGGATCCATTTGGAAATATTTCTGGCCACAGCGAGGCTGAGCAGAACGCATATTTTCTCTCTGTGTCTTTCATTCGGCATCTCCGTTTACTTCTTGCTGCAGTCTAGACACAGAAAGGAACCGAGGAGGCCGATGCCAAGTCATGTGTTGTCCAGAGTGTAGGTGACACACACACACACACACACACACACACACACACACACACACACCACACACCCACACACACACACACACACACACACACACACACACACACACACACACACACACACACACACACACACACACACACACACACACACACACACACACACACACACACACACACACACACACACACACACACACACTCAGCTGGTTGAGGTCTGGTCGAGCAGTAGAAACAAACAAAGGTGGATTATGACAATTAGTGGCCTGTTCCAGTGCCAGAGTTTAGTGGATAGGACAGATTAATCAAAGCTCTCTCTGACACACACACACACACACACACACACACACACACACACACACACACACACACACACACACACACACACACACACACACACACACACACACACACACACACACACACACACACACACACACACACACACACACACACACACACACACACGCTCTCTCTCTCACACACTCACTCTCTCTCTCTCTCTCACTCTCTCTCTCTCTCTCTCTCTCTCTCTCTCTCTCTCTCTCTCTCTCTCTCTCTCTCTCTCACACACACAGCTAATGAACAGAGTAATATTCAAACATGTGGGAACCATTTCTGCAGCTACCTCCCGCTCTCTATGACAACAGAGAGGAACACAGCAACATTTGGAAGAAGAAAACACGCCACTGAACCCGACTGTGATTAAGCGACTCGTGGTGGTAATGGACCAGGTGCAACACGGATAACAAGAACATAATGACAGTCCATCAATACAAAGTCACTTTCTCTCTGTCAGACAATTACAGATCTGTACTTGGCAGCAGGGTTCGAGTTTTAAACTGAGCTCTATGGGGGTCTTTGAAACACTCAAACTCAAACACACACCAATAATAAACATATGGACAGGGGTTACTATTTTAAAAAATGTGCACATGTATTTGGGAACCTATCCATGTGAACATATTTTGGGGGTGGACCTCAAATCCTCAAGGGGGGTCCGGGGGCATGCCCCCCGGTAAGATATTTTTTTAATTTTTGAGTTAAATGCATTAATCTGGTGCATTTTGAGGGGGAAATAAAGAGACTAGATCTATGGAAACACCCATATGAAACATAGGCCACATCATGTAGACAGACTGTCCCCCTGTGTGAGGCAAACCCACATTTGCGCAACGTTGCGTTCACAATAGCCTACATTAAAAAAAAATGTTTCGCCAGGCAATGGGGAAACCTACGGGTCCTCCCGATGGCCAGTCCGGGCCTGCCAGCAGCTCTTTACTTGCTACAAACTTCAATATGAAAAGGTTCAACTACGCACACACACATCATCTCGGCTCGCGCAGCACGCTCACAGGCATAGATTGCGCAATAATGTATTGCGCACCTTGGAGGTGCAGCGCAGGCATATTGTCATTCAAGAGATAAGTTGTTCTTTTGGAAAACATGTTTTTCTTTTAGCCTAATTACCTCGTTAACGTAGATAATACTCACATTACATTGACACATGCATTATTTGTGATTAAAATAATGGTTGTTGGTAATGTATTAGCGACCCCCACAGATGTATGATTTCACTGCGTCCGTGGGAGCTCAGACCCCTCCTTATGGGAGCTCAGCTCCCATTGGCTCCCACATAACTCGAACCCTGCTTGGCAGGTTTCAGCCATGAACGCTGGCTTGAATTATTTGAATATGTAGCTTAACTCACTACATTAATGTAATTTTTACTCAATTATTTAGACTTTTAATAAACTATTTTCAATTGCAGGATTTGGCTTACTATGTGTTTCGAGATACGTCTGCAATCAGGGACTGATCAAACTATTTCGTAACAATAACACAACTAACATAAAGGGAATTTGGACATTGCACACCTCTGCCAAGGTCAAAATGTCCTATTTTGCATAATAACAGAGTAAAAAATCAATAATTGGATTAGCCTTGTCATTTGGATAATCTCCACAATGTAATTGGTTCTTCCCTGGTCAATGCTTAAACCCCTACTCAAGGTTTTGTAGAAATGAAGCCAGCTGTTTTTCTGTATTCTTACTGACAAAAACAAGACAAAAGCTGACCCTATTTGCAGAGATAAAACTGTGGATAGTTAATAGAAATTGTACAGCAGTGCAGCTTTCTTGGGGTCGAGCCAATTTACGTGCTCCGCCTGACTTCATGATATTTCAGCCTGCTAATACAATAATCCATAATTCAAAAGCCAGGGGGAAGTCACTGCTACAGTTGCATATTCAAACAACTCATGACGGCACACACAGATGCTACATGATTGATTTGTTCTACCGCAGATAAAGCCTGCCGAGGAGGTTTGTGGTCCCCGTGATTGCACATACATGAACATATGAGTATGTTGGTTATGTAAACACTTGGTAGCCGGGGAAATGGTGGGTCAGCTGGTTTTGTTAACCTTTCCCTCTGCAGGCTAGAAAAAGCCCAACCCTGGTTTTGATAGAATTAGTGAATAGGCAATTCATATGCACACCCATGTTTTTGCAAAGCTATAGGGACATTTACCATTTGTTGGAACAGCTCACCCAAAACAACCTCTGTCCTAGTCTGACCTGTGTGTGGCAGAGTGCAGAGGTGGGAAGTAGTGGAGTACAAATACTTCGTTACTGTATTTAAGTATGTGTCTGGTATCAGTACTTTACTCCACTACTTATTTTTCTGAGGACTTTTTACTTTGACTTCTTACATTTTGAACACAAATACCTGTACTTTCTACTTCTCACATGTTGAACACAAATACCTGTACTTTCTACTTCTTACATGTTGAACACAAATACCTGAACTTTCTACTTCTTACATGTTGAACACAAATACCTGTACTTTCTACTTCTTACATGTTGAACACAAATACCTGTACTTTCTACTTCTTACATGTTGAACCCAAATACCTGTGCTTTCTACTTCTTACATGTTGAACCCAAATACCTGTACTTTCTACTTCTTACATGTTGAACCCAAATACCTGTACTTTCTACTTCTTACATGTTGAACACAAATACCTGAACTTTCTACTTCTTACATGTTGAACACAAATACCTGAACTTTCTACTTCTTACATGTTGAACACAAATACCTGAACTTTCTACTTCTTACATGTTGAACACAAATACCTGAACTTTCTACTTCTTACATGTTGAACTCAAATACCTGTACTTTCTACTTCTTACATGTTGAACACAAATACCTGAACTTTCTACTTCTTACATGTTGAACTCAAATACCTGTACTTTCTACTTCTTACATGTTGAACACAAATACCTGAACTTTCTACTTCTTACATGTTGAACACAAATACCTGTACTTTCTACTTCTTACATGTTGAACACAAATACCTGAACTTTCTACTTCTTACATGTTGAACACAAATACCTGTACTTTCTACTTCTTACATGTTGAACACAAATACCTGAACTTTCTACTTCTTACATGTTGAACACAAACACCTGTACTTTTTACTTCTTACATGTTGAACACAAATACCTGTACTTTCTACTTCTTACATGTTGAACCCAAATACCTGTGCTTTCTACTTCTTACATGTTGAACCCAAATACCTGTACTTTCTACTTCTTACATGTTGAACACAAATACCTGTACTTTCTACTTCTTACATGTTGAACACAAATACCTGTACTTTCTACTTCTTACATGTTGAACACAAATACCTGTACTTTCTACTTCTTACATGTTGAACACAAATACCTGTACTTTCTACTTCTTACATGTTGAACACAAATACCTGAACTTTCTACTTCTTACATGTTGAACTCAAATACCTGTACTTTCTACTTCTTACATGTTGAACACAAATACCTGTACTTTCTACTTCTTACATGTTGAACACAAATACCTGTACTTTCTACTTCTTACATGTTGAACCCAAATACCTGTACTTTCTACTTCTTACATGTTGAACACAAATACCTGTACTTTCTACTTCTTACATGTTGAACACAAATACCTGAACTTTCTACTTCTTACATGTTGAACACAAATACCTGAACTTTCTACTTCTTACATGTTGAACACAAATACCTGTACTTTCTACTTCTTACATGTTGAACTCAAATACCTGTACTTTCTACTTCTTACATGTTGAACCCAAATACCTGTACTTTCTACTTCTTACATGTTGAACTCAAATACCTGTACTTTCTACTTCTTACATGTTGAACACAAATACCTGTACTTTCTACTTCTTACATGTTGAACTCAAATACCTGTACTTTCTACTTCTTACATGTTGAACTCAAATACCTGTACTTTCTACTTCTTACATGTTGAACACAAATACCTGTACTTTCTACTTCTTACATGTTGAACTGAAATACCTGTACATTCTACTTCTTACACGTTGAACTCAAATACCTGTACTTTCTACTTCTTACATGTTGAACACAAATACCTGTACTTTCTACTTCTTACATGTTGAACTCAAATACCTGTACTTTCTACTTCTCTCATGTTGAACTCAAATACCTGTACTTTCTACTTCTTACATGTTGAACACAAATACCTGTACTTTCTACTTCTTACATGTTGAACCCAAATACCTGTACTTTCTACTTCTCTCATGTTGAACTCAAATACCTGTACTTTCTACTTCTCACATGTTGAACCCAAATACCTGTACTTTCTACTTCTCTCATGTTGAACTCAAATACCTGTACTTTCTACTTCTCTCATGTTGAACTCAAATACCTGTACTTTCTACTTCTTACATGTTGAACTCAAATACCTGTACTTTCTACTTCTTACATGTTGAACTCAAATACCTGTACTTTCTACTTCTCTCATGTTGAACCCAAATACCTGTACTTTCTACTTCTTACATGTTGAACTCAAATACCTGTACTTTCTACTTCTTACATGTTGAACTCAAATACCTGTACTTTCTACTTCTTACATGTTGAACTCAAATACCTGTACTTTCTACTTCTTACATGTTGAACACAAATACCTGTACTTTCTACTTCTTACATGTTGAACCCAAATACCTGTACTTTCTACTTCTTACATGTTGAACTCAAATACCTGTACTTTCTACTTCTTACATGTTGAACTCAAATACCTGTACTTTCTACTTCTTACATGTTGAACTCAAATACCTGTACTTTCTACTTCTTACATGTTGAACTCAAATACCTGTACTTTCTACTTCTCACATTTTCCAAACAGCTGGTTCCTTTAGTCTGAATGTGTGTTTGATGCGTGATCATTATTCTTTAGAGTCATTGCGTGCCTATTGATTTGAACACGATCCGTGTATCCATCATTTCCTGGTCTTCTCTAAAGAAGAGGGACCAATGGAAACGTTGTCATGTTGCCGTTGTTCAGCATGGAAACATTCATTAGCTAACAATGACATTATTGTTCTATTAATATAAAGGGAGGTCAGGTACTCTTTAAAACAGCTGCTAGTTATGGGTACTTTTTACTGAAGTACATTTCAAAGCCTCTTTACTTTGACTTGAGTAAAGAAGTTTAGTCAGTACTTCTACTTTCACCAGAGTATTTTTAAACATGAGTATCTGTACTTCTACTTGAGTAAAGGATGTGTGTACTTTTACCATCTCTGCCAGAGTGTAATGGCGGCTGTTTGTAGGAAAATACTAAGATGACGATCTATTTGCACCTGATCTTCTTCTTCTTCTCCATCAGTAGCACTAGTTCCTGTTCCTCATTCTGATGCACCTCATATATCTCCGTCTGCATCGCTCACTTCCTCTGTTCTTGACGTGATATCGCCAGCATTTCCAATCGTTTTCAGGAACTCAGAAGGCATGACATAATCTTCTCTCTTGGATCCCTGTCTTTATGAATATGATTTACAGGCACACATTCAAGTGCATAAAGTCAACAACACGTTTAAACTGAGCCATGGCGTGAGCTGATGACAAGAACAGGCAGAAGAGTAAAAGAGATCGCATGAGGGAGTGAGTGAAAACATCCCTCTCTGGTTTTTGTCTTATCTCTACTCTACTCGGCCCATTTTCATTGGTCCTGCACACAGGTTTTGGGCGTAGGTGGAACTCAAAACTCACATGCATGAGTCCTACTTTAGAGCCGGTTTGTAATAAACAAAGTAATGTATGGTTTTAAGAGGTCTAAATCTGATATTAATAGTTTTCTTTCCTGTGTTTAAGCCAAAAAAGGAAATTAAAGTAATTTTACATGGCTGCTAAAAACACTATATGTACCTTGTGTTAAGAGTGAGTATTCTGCATAAGCTTCACTAAGAGGCTATGTCTAATTAGTTTATATAGTCTATGTAAAAAGCTCATAATACCAATGCAACAACGAGATGCGAACTAAAGTTGTGGGTAGGTGGCGACCAAAAATAGAGCAAAAAGCTTCAAAATGGATTCAAATTGGATGGAAGAAACAAAACTCCCCAATAATGCTAACGTTGCTCAATGTTTGCTGGATGTTTCATAGGAAATTGATTGGTTAAAGGATTCCCGCAAGTGATCATAAATCCATTTGTCATCAGCTTGTTCTGACGCCTCCGGTGTCATGAATAGTTTCTGCTTTCAAGTTCACTTGAAAATGGAAAAACCCAAAGATAAATACGAACAAAAGGTTATAAATGTGGTTTCTGTTACGGCAAGAGGAATCCAAGATGACAACAAATATGAATAAACACACAAATATGCACATTTTGGACCTGTTAGTCTGACAAACAAAGGCTTCAGTTCGGCCAGATGTCAACATGTGTCCACAGATGTGTTCCTTGCTGAGGTTCGTCTTGTCTGCTCTGATGCATCGAGCCAAGCAGCAGCCCACTGATATAGAAACCATGTGTGATTAAATGTCCCAAACCACCACCATGACATCATAGCCCAACCGCCCCCACCCACCTTCCTCTTCTTCTTCATCCTCCTGCTGTTGTTGTTGTCTCTCAACCTGATTTCCCTGCAGAACACACACTTAGCACACATGTTGGCTTCCTACAGTTACACAACTTCACACCTGGTAACAAGCAAGCACAACATGCGTCAATGCAGAGACACAAACACCTACATGAGTTGATTAAAGAATGAGCATTGCTCATCAACTGTCGTGTTTTAGACTTAGTCAGCTGTTCCTGAAACGAACCAGAAACCTTACGGTAACAAGTTGGCTTTGTTGCTATCGGATGTGTCAAAGCCAAACATATTCTAGCATGTCATCCGTTATCACCTGCATCATTTCTCGAGCAAGCATACTTGATGCCACTATGAAAAAGCATTAGTATTAGTATGATCCATCCATCCATCCATCTTCTCCCGCTTATCCGTGGTCGGGTCTCGGGGGTAGCAGTTCCAGCAGAGAGCCTCAAACGTCCCTTTCCCCTCATCAACCAGCTCTGACTGGGGGGTCCCAAGGCGCTCCCAGGCCAGCGAAGAGATATAATCCCTCCACCTGGTCCTAGGTCCCCTCTGTCTCCTCCCAGCTGGACGTGCCTGGAACACCTCCCTAGGGAGGCGCCCAGGTGGCATCCTAACTAGGTGCCCGAACCACCTCAACTGGCTCCTTTCGACGCGAAGGAGGAGCGGCTCAACTCCGAGTCCCTCCCTGATGACCGAACTTCTCACCTTATCCCTAAGGGAGACGCCAGCCACCCTGCGGAGAAAACCCATCTCGGCCGCTTGTACCTTGTATTAGTATGATTATTATTATTATTATTATTTATGTTTTACTTATGATTTTATCTGACTTATTCAGTTATTTTACTATTTGGGGCCAACCATACCTGTGGGTGGGGGGTGGGGGGGTTAAATGTAAACAAGGACTCTCTACGAACCTTGAAGTGAATATGGAGCAATACATTACTTTATTTTATTTTCAAGGAGGTCCTGTGTAATGATCCCCATTGTCTACATTTGCTAACAGTAACATCTGTACTGTTTTGTATTGATTACTACTGTTCTTACTTCTTGTCATTTGCTGGATTATGACTTGTTTGCTCCTCCGCTCCCTTCACTGGCTTCCGGTAACTGCTAGAATCCACTTCAAGACAATGGTACTTGCTTACCATGCTGCGAATGGATCTGGCCCTTCCTACATCCAGGACATGGTTAAACTGTACACCCCAGCACGTGCACTACGCTCTGCATCAACCAAACGACTCGCTGCACCCTCGCTGCGAGAGGGACCCAAGTTCCCATCAGCAGAGACACGTGGGTTTGCTGTCCTGGCTCCAAGATGGTGGAATGAGCTCCCCATTGACATCAGGACGGCAGATAGCTTGCACATCTTCCGGCGCAGACTGAAAACTCATCTCTTTCGACTCCACTTCGAGCGATAGAACTATTAACAAAGCACTTATATACTAATAAAGGACTGGCTTATCTAAAGCCAGTTGAGTAGCACTTGAAATGTTTGGCTCTATGAAACCTGATATACTTTATGATTCTGTTTTCTTCAAGGTTGTGTCTTCCTGGTCGAATGTACGTATTGTAAGTCGCTTTGGATAAAAGCGTCAGCTAAATGCAATGTAATGTAAAAAGATTTGTAAAAAAAGAAAAAGCATTGGTAGATGGTTTGTATAAAACCCTTTCTCATGCTCCTGAAAAACAACCTAGAGAAAACACTACAAATGTATTTCATAAAAAATACATAGTTCATTATATAGACCTAGCCAGACTTGTTGCTAATGGTCTCCCTTAGCCTGTGTAGGTAATACAGAGGCATCAATATTGCATTGTTTCATAACCAGTTAAAAACTCACCGTAGTAACTTTAAATAGAGTAGCACCTTGTTTACACTGGCCAAAGAAATGAAACACTTCAGCAGCACAACAGCAGCAGCAGCGCCTGGATCCATTCAGTCACAGTCGTGCTTTTGACAGCGCTCACAACACAAAGTAGAGACGTTGAAAGAAAATTGACTTCGAGGACAATTAAGTTGAGACGGCGGTTGTGCGGCTGGTGCAGAAAGCTGCTGTATTGAAGCATATCGAAGGGGAATCTGCTTGGTCTGACAAGCGTGAGGCAGACGACTGAACACAAGTTGTGCGTTTGATGCAATGAGCTGTTCCCAGGCTCTGTTGCCAAGGACCTCCAGTGAATCCACCACACGCTTTGTTACATCACTCTAAAAGGCCTTATTACTGCAGTTGTCTCAGTTACATCAGCGTTGTATAGTTACTAAGATGTGGCCACTTACTGTCTTCTGTCCCCCAGTCAACATGGAGGCTGGGTTAGGCTTTACTGGATGCTTTTCAAGGCGGAGGGGTTGAGCCAGTAAGCTAAACAGATGTTCTCATAAAGAAAATATAATGGCGAGATGTCCAACCTCTGTCAGGGAGAAGGTGGGGATAGATTGATGGATTGTAGAAGGGAAAGGAAAAGATTTTGGGGGGTGTGGTGGATTAAGAGCGCCAGAAAAGTAGGTCGATGGACAGATAGATGATGGGAACGAAGGGTTCTGCGGATTATCATGGAAGAGGAGAACAACAGGAGAGAAGTCCGTCAAAACAGACCGTCCAACACACCTACACTTTATTTCTTTGCACTTCCAAGAGTTCTCCTCTCCTACCCACACAGCAGGCGTGGGAATACAGATTACATGTAAGGGATTAAGTTATCACGATACAACAAAAAGGTAGTTCCCTTAAAGTTACATTCAAAGGATGTTATCTGATGGTAAAACTACATGTATTGGGATAACTAGCAATGTTATAACAAGTTTTATAATAAAGAATGATATATCATAGGTTGATGTACTGTCTGAATTTGCTTTTATTTAATTTTAAATGCAGTAGGTTTAATAAACAAAAATGTTGTGCTTTTAATTAATGTGATACCATTTGTAAACCATACTCTTCTGTAAGCCGAGCCTATAAGAGGACACATTTTTTATTCTACATTTCTTGTTTTTTTCTCTAAAAACATCTCATTGACATTTATTTTCTCTTGCATTGCATTTGATTTGAAGTCATCCAAAAGAAACGGAAGGTAATCAGGCTATATGACTTTTATATCGTGATTTCTTTAACAGGAAACTAGTAATTGTAACGGAATACATTTCTAAAGTAACCCTCCCAATCCTGCCGCACGCACGCACGCACGCACGCACACACACACGCACGCACACACACACACACTTGCAGAAGTACAGCCCTGTTGAACTTTCTCCCCCAGGTCAAGCGGTGAAGGAGACAAAGTGGTATCTATGTTCTGTTCATATTTGTGTTGGAGGCGCCACGCGGCCTGAGCTCCATGTTAGCTCGAGGTAATTACACCTATACACCACCAATATCCCCCCATTACTGCACACTAATGGGCCTTACTGCTCGCACACACACACACACCAATACAAATACAATCACGGTCACACACACCACTTTGTCCGGGCGGTAGAGGCCAGTGACAACATCAGTTAGCTTCGATATGTCACGTCAACGTTGCCCGTGTTTTTCTGTGGTCAGGCTCAAATCCCCCCCTGGATACCTTAAAGTGTGTGTGTGTGTGTGTGTGTGTGTGTGTGTGTATGTGTGTGTGTGTGTGTGTGTGTGTGTGTGTGTGTGTGTGTGTGTGACAGTTAAATGAAGGAATTCTGCTTGTCACAGTGTTTAAATATTACAGTTTGACGTCTGTTTGAAAAGATTGTACCTGGAAAGCTGCAGAGAAGAGAAATGGGAGAAAGAGTACACTTAACCCACTTCTAGTATTCCCCCCTTTATTTTTCTACATTAAGACAAAGAATGTAAGTCAAGCTACAAATGGATTTATTTATTTTTCGGTGTCATGCCATTGTTACGATAACCCATTATTGTGAAACGCCAATAGTCAGAGAAAACGTTTCCATAGGTCAATAGTTAATAAGAGCACAGGACTTTACCTGGACGAGGAGAAACGACAGAGAGACGAATGGGGTCTAAACTGTATATCCACATTTTATACCTCTTTTACACTGTAACCCACAATAGAAGGCCACTGCTGTGAATAAGACACGGCTTGAATGTCTTATCATTGTAACATGCATGACCAGTGTTAGATCAGTGTGCAGGATATGGGGTAAAATTCAACATCCCCATTAAGTGATTTTGTCATTCCGAAGGTAACAAATTAACAATTTCTCTGATTATAACATTGTAAGGTATAACAATTAAAGTCAAGCTACAACTGGCATCCTCTTCCTTTGGTGCCATGCCATTGTTCTGATGACCCATTGAGCTTATTTATATGAAACCCATTGTCCTGAAAACCACAACCATTATTCTGAGGGACCATTGCTCCCAATATACACTCTTCATGCTACTTGTAGAAGCCAGGGGCGGACTGGGACAAAAAATCAACCCGGGAAACTCGAGCGGCCGACCGGCCCAACTCCGGTAGTCAATTGTCAACGGGGGGGGGGTACTTCGGTACCAATGGCCAGTCCGCCCCTGGTAGAAGCACATTCAGGTTGCAATTGTGTTTTTTTTTACCATAGCAAAGGCCTGAGCTGCACTACTTCTACTTTTGCCTTAAATAACCAACCTAACCATTGAAAGAAATGGGTACTAGCCAATCAGAGGCAGAGTAGACTGGTCGTGTCTTCGTCAGTAGAAAACAAATTGGGAATGTCCAAAGACTTCTTATAAAGGTTTTACTTTATTTAATCTTACCACGTCTTATCTTGGATTGACTGTTCTTGTCTTATCTTGTAATATTAGGCCATGTGCTTCTATCTGTTGCAGGGAGTGTTTATTCCATAGACTGTATAAAGGTTTATTCTAGGAATAACGGAGATTTGTGTACGAACAGGCTGTTGGACAAATGGGCCGTCTGTCCAAGAGGACATTTTTTGGACTCTTGGGGCTTTTAAATATTGGTCTTGTTGAAGAATGGGCAGCTTTTATACATTTCCAAAACCAGGCCAAACCCATATAATAATATATGAGTTGATCCAGTGTCAAAGCTTCAGGCCTGGTTGGCGTCTTCCATGGCAAATGCACAAAAATGACTATACTAATTTCTTAGCAAAACTGACTTCAAGTTTTAGTCAAAGTCAGACCTATAAAAGGACAACAGTAGCGGGCCAGAAGTATCCATAAACACACATGTCATCTCTTTAATAGCAAGACAGGTCATGAATCTTTACAAATTCATTTGTCACATGGGGACACAAACTGGAAACAAGAGCACAATCATGAAGCCTGAGTGGCTGCCAGCGTCTCATTCTTGGATTTCTCCACAAATAAACGTATTTGATGACTTTAAAACATTTGGCTCTGTGCTTTATGGCCAGCAGAGCTCTGATACAGCAGTAAATAACTGAAGATTTATGATGGCGGATCCCTCGACTGCACCTCAGCGTCTCCTCGATCAAAGCCAGGTTTGTGCGGACGTTAGTCACATCACATATTTAGATATTTGTATGTTTTGGCCTCTGGGATCCTGCCTGATTCATCCTGCTTAAGCCAGAACAATAAATCAAGACTAGATGATACTCTGTAAAAGCTGCAACTGCTCTGATAAAACTCAATGCAGCATTTCAGAACATGAGTGCTTAGATCCTGTACTTATTTAACAGAAGCTACACTATAGTCAATAGTGGAGTGAAAACCTTTTTAAGGGTACAATACTATAAGACAAAAAGGGTCAGCAAAATATACTTAAGGAGTCCACAGCGAAAACTACCTATTAATTCAGAATGGCTCCTATAATATTATAAGATATTGTCAACATTTGTACACAAATTAAAACATTTAAAAGTGTTTTAATGTTAATGTTGAAGTAGAAGAAAATGGTGCTTTGTATACTGCTGGGTAGATTAGTAGTTCTGAATCATAAAACAAACGCCTCCATTGGACTCCTTTGATAACTTCCTTAACATAATGACATCACTATGAAACACTTGTGCTTCTATTGGCTAGACCTACACATTGTACATGATAGGCTAAGGGGCGGGACATCTCTCTAAGCGGTTGAGCAATCACAAAAGAGCCGGCCAGCTAACCAATCAGAGCAGACTGGGCTCTGGTTTCAGACAGAGGGTGAAAAGAGGTGCTGCAGCACAGGCAGTATGAGAAAAATAAAGAGCTTTTTGAACATTAAAGCATGGAGACATGTAGAGACACTACATACTGATATACTCCTGAACATCAGCAGGAGAGGACTCTTTAAAGTAGAGACACTACATACTGATATACACCTGAACATCAGCAGGAGAGGACTCTTTAAAGTAGAGACACTACATACTGATATACACCTGAACATCAGCAGGAGAGGACTCTTTAAAGTAGAGACACTACATACTGATATACACCTGAACATCAGCAGGAGAGGACTCTTTAAAGTAGAGACACTACATACTGATATACACCTGAACATCAGCAGGAGAGGACTCTTTAAAGTAGAGACACTACATACTGATATACACCTGAACATCAGCAGGAGAGGACTCTTTAAAGTAGAGGCACTACATACTGATATACACCTGAACATCAGCAGGAGAGGACTCTTTAAAGTAGAGACACTACATACTGATATACACCTGAACATCAGCAGGAGAGAACTCTTTAAAGTAGAGACACTACATACTGATATACACCTGAACATCAGCAGGAGAGGACTCTTTAAAGTAGAGGCACTACACACTGATATACACCTGAACATCAGCAGGAGAGGACTCTTTAAAGTAGAGACACTACATACTGATATACACCTGAACATCAGCAGGAGAGGACTCTTTAAAGTAGAGACACTACATACTGATATACACCTGAACATCAGCAGGAGAGGACTCTTTAAAGTAGAGACACTACATACTGATATACACCTGAACATCAGCAGGAGAGGACTCTTTAAAGTAGAGACACTACATACTGATATACACCTGAACATCAGCAGGAGAGGACTCTTTAAAGTAGAGACACTACATACTGATATACACCTGAACATCAGCAGGAGAGGACTCTTTAAAGTAGAGACACTACATACTGATATACACCTGAACATCAGCAGGAGAGGACTCTTTAAAGTAGAGACACTAAATACTGATATACACCTGAACATCAGCTAGAGAGGACTCTTTAAAGTAGAGACACTACATACTGATATACACCTGAACATCAGCAGGAGAGGACTCTTTAAAGTAGAGGCACTAAATACTGATATACACCTGAACATCAGCAGGAGAGGACTCTTTAAAGAAGAGACACTACATACTGTACTGATATACACCTGAACATCAACAGGAGAGGACTCTTTAAAGTAGAGACACTACATACTGATATACACCTGAACATCAGCAGGAGAGGACTCTTTAAAGTAGAGACACTACATACTGATATACACCTGAACATCAGCAGGAGAGGACTCTTTAAAGTAGAGACACTACATACTGATATACACCTGAACATCAGCAGGAGAGGACTCTTTAAAGAAGAGACACTACATACTGATATACATCTGAACATCAGCAGGAGAGGACTCTTTAAAGAAGAGACACTACATACTGATATACATCTGAACATCAGCAGGAGAGGACTCTTTAAAGTAGAGACACTACATACTGATATACACCTGAACATCAGCAGGAGAGGACTCTTTAAAGTAGAGACACTACATACTGATATACACCTGAACATCAGCAGGAGAGGACTCTTTAAAGTAGAGACACTAAATACTGATATACACCTGAACATCAGCAGGAGAGGACTCTTTAAAGTAGAGACACTACATACTGATATACACCTGAACATCAGCAGGAGAGGACTCTTTAAAGTAGAGACACTACATACTGATATACACCTGAACATCAGCAGGAGAGGACTCTTTAAAGAAGAGACACTACCTACTGATATACATCTGAACATCAGCAGGAGAGGACTCTTTAAAGAAGAGACACTACATACTGATATACATCTGAACATCAGCAGGAGAGGACTCTTTAAAGTAGAGACACTACATACTGATATACACCTGAACATCAGCAGGAGAGGACTCTTTAAAGTAGAGACACTACATACTGATATTAATCTGAAAATGAGGGCCCCTTTAATTTAAACATACAATATATATATTTGTGATGTAAAATGTGAATGTTGTTGTTATATACATTTAGGAAATTTAAAACAACAGTATTTCCCTTTCTACATTTAACAGAGTAAAAGTACAAAGTTGCAGAAACAGAAATAAGATTAAGTATAGGCATGTCAAAAGTTGTAAAAGTAAATTCACTTTTTTACAGTCCACCACTGCCTGAGGAGTAAACTGAGTCCTCCGAAGTATTTGTTTCAGTAGTGTGTGTGTGTGTGTGTGTGTGTGTATGTGTGTGTGTGTGTGTGTGTGTGTGTGTGTGTGTGTTGGATAAAATGTTGGTTTTGTCAACCTTTGGCTTTGTTTAACCTCATCCAATTGAGACGTAATCCCTGTCTGTGAAGATGTATGGCCTGTGTTGCTTTCTAAATTTCAAATAAACACGGCACCCCTCTTACGTTTGACCCAGCGGTCAGTCAAACACACACACTCACACACACACACACGCATGCACGCACACACACACACACACACACACACACACACACACACACACACACACACACACACACACACACACACACACACACACACACACACACACACACACACACACTCCTACACTCACAGATGCGAGAGGAGCTCTGAGGCTCTCAGATGTGAAACATGTTGGAGACAGAGATATTTTAAAATCCGCCTGATAGCAAATCCAGCTGACTGTGTAACTGATCCACACACACACACACACACACACCACACACACACACACACACACACACACACACACACACACACACACACACACACACACACACACACACACACACACACACACACACACACACACATACCCATACATAACTTCAGGGGACATTACATTGACTTACATGCATTTCCTGGAGACTTATCCTAACCTTAACCATAACCAACACATGCCTAACCCTAACCCTAAACCTAACCAAGTCTTCACCCTAAAATTAATGATTCCCTTATGGGGACCTCCATTGTGTCCCCATAAGGGAGGCGAGTCCCCATACGTGACTGTATAAACAGATGTAGGTCCCCACAAGTATAGTAATGCTAGGCCACACACACACACACACACACACACACACACACACACACACACACACACACACACACACACACACACACACACACACGCACACACACACACACACACGGTAGCGCCTGTATACATGGCCTGCAGCCAGCTCCTCTCAGTAAATATAACAGTGGTGGTCCGGCACTGACAGATCTGAGCCAGGACGTAACTTAGCGCCTCTTTGATTCTTAATTGCGCTCTCATGTAAATAACTCTCACACATTAGCAGCATGCCGGAGGAGTTTTCTGTCTCCTCTGTTTAGTCGAGCGCCACCGCTGTGAGCTCTGGTTAGAGTCAGGCAGGAGATGGTGAGGGACGTTCAGATCCCAAAAACACAAATAACACAGCGTGACCATGGAAGCTGTGTAAATATGTGATACAGAGAGAACACAGTTAGTTAAAGGTAAGATCTGAATGAATAAGTAAGATATCGAGAGAGAAATGTTGATTCACTGTGAATCACTTGCTCTGTGTTGCATTCATTCATCGTTTTGAGTGAGAAACTCCATCGTCGGAAGGTTTTAGTGTCGCCAAAATACTGCAGGATTTTAGAAACCTTTTCTGAAATTCACAGTTTTTCTTGGAATATTACAGTCCCTTCCTCTGGCTCTAATATATTGATTATTTAACATTACATTACATTTCATTTAGCTGACACTTTTACCCAAAGCGACTTACAGTAAGTGCATTCGTCCAAGAAGATACAACCTTGAAGAAAACAGAATCATATAAGTACATCAGGTTTCATAGAGCCAAACATTTCAAGTGCTACTCAACTGGCTTTAGATAAGCCAGTCCTTTATTAGTATATAAGTGCTTTGTTAATAGTTCTATCGCTCGAAGTGGAGTCGAAAGAGATGAGTTTTCAGTCTGCGCCGGAAGATGTGCAAGCTATCTGCTGTCCTGATGTCAATGGGGAGCTCATTCCTCCATTTTGGAGCCAGGACAGCAAACCCACGTGTTTTCGCCGATGGGAACTTGGGTCCCCCTCGCAGCGAGGGTGCAACGAGTCGTTTGGCTGATGCAGAGCGTAGTGCACGCGCTGGGGTGTACGGTTTAACCATGTCCTGGATGTAGGAAGGGCCAGATCCATTCGCAGCATGGTAAGCAAGTACCAGTGTCTTGAAGTGGATTCTAGCAGTTACCGGAAGCCAGTGAAGGGAGCGGAGGAGCGGAGTGGTGTGGGAGAATTTAGGAAGGTTGAAGACCAGACGAGCCGCTGCATTCTGGATGAGCTGCAGAGGTCGGATGGCACATGCAGGTAGACCAGCCAGGAGGGAGTTGCAGTAGTCTAGGCGTGAGATGACGAGAGCCTGGACCAGAACCTGAGTCGCTTTCTGAGTCAGCTGGGGACGTATCTTCCTGATGTTGTAAAGCGTGTATCTGCAGCAGCGGGTTGTAGCAGCGATGTTTGCAGTGAAGGACAGTTTGTTATCTAGGGTCACGCCCAGATTCCTTGCAGTCTGAGTCGGGGAAACAGCAGAGGTGCCGATGTTGATTGTTAGGTATTTCTACCTATACTACGACATTGTACCATTCTGTTAGTGATACGGCTTCAGTTGTCTTTTCTATCCTGAAAGAAAAGCATATTCGATGGAAAATGTCTTGCATTGCTAGTTGAACACTGTTGTTATTGATCAGCACGCCAGTAATGCCAGTATAAAACAAGAAGTACAAAGTAGGCATTCCGTTACAATACGACATCATTTACAACAATTATTTAATGATGGCTGCTGAGTTAAAGTGGTCCTTCACAGAGAAAAGTCATTGGTTTCAATCTAGAGTTTTCTGGAGTCTGAGTGGTGACAATGATCGCCAAACTCTGTAAATTACGATTTCTGGAACGCAGAGCGAGCCGGAGGTTCTGCTGGGATAAGGTCACACAGCCAGAAATAGCAATAAACTAAGACTGAAGTCAGACATCTAAATAGAGCAGCCTAGTCAACCTAGTCTGTGACATATCCTCTATTTACTTTTCTTTCACTTCCTACATCATTTACTCCATCCTCTGTCGGCTAAAGATAACAGTTTTCTTGCCATTTTACAGCACATCTCTTGATTTATTCTATTATTCTTATCCAAAGTATCTTACATTTCAAGAAGAAGCTAAAACTGTTTTTGGAATCCCATGAGGTGATGACGTTCCTGTCATTTAATCACAATTAAAATATAAATTACAAAAAGGGTAGAAAAGCACAGTGATCTTTGCCAAGCAGAATATGATTTTGATCCCCTTCATCTGTTTGTTAGATATCAGGATATTTACTACACCTACTGCACGACATTACAGTAAGACAAGACGTCATTGTTTCTCAAGAAGATGATAAATATCTAAGTTGTAGTCAGTGAAGAGCATTGAGAGAAGTTCATTTTGCCAATGCATTGTTAGGGCACCGTCAGTCGGAGCGAAGGACCAATCGAATTCTCTAAAGATATCATTATTGATGCAATGAACTGCGTTTTTTAGAGCCTACATCTGCTGGATCTTTTTGGCACCCTCAGCAGGACTGGTGAAAAATGTGATATCTTAGGGGTCTCATTCTCAGTCCCCCTAAAATGTTCCTAAAATTGAGCCCCTCTTTTTGATTTGACCTACAAGTATGACACTTGGTAGGTACATGTGAAGACGCACGAAAAAGCCTTTTGGAGATATATCGTAAAACCAAGAGGACGTTGGCCATTTTGGGTCCTTCATTTTTTGTCCAATCAACAATTTGGTCAGTAGAATCTAAAGACCTCCGCGTGGCGAAAAAAGTGAATTTTGACGTAAAACAGGGAGTTGCTATAGCTCCATTATATATTTCCCAACATGCTATACCAGCCATGTACCCACAACTTTCGTGCCAGGCCCGTCCATCGCTGCTTGCTGCTTTAATTTCTCTTTGTTCTTCGTGAAAACAGTTTACTTTCATGCAATCAAAGCCAGCTTCAATTTGATTGGTCAATACCACCAGAAGACTACAAACTGACACACTTAATGTTCTCAATATCAAAACCTACGTTTACTTTATATTTGATATCCTTAAGCAAATATCTGTTCATTAAGATTAAGTTGCTGCAAACCAACTCAAATCCGAACTACAAGAGTCCTAACACATACTGCTAATTTAGCATACAAGCTAATGGATTTCTATCCTTCTACTGGATATATTCCCCCCACATAAAGTATGATGTCCGTTGAAACAAAGTCAGCAGACATGGAGAACTATTGTCTTGAATTCACATACTAACCACTGGAGTTTACCCTCTAACTCCTTCAAGGTTCAAGGTTCTTTATTTTGTCAGACGAACAAAGTGTAGTTATGCCGATGAAAATCTTAGGTCACAGGCTTCTCCAACAGTGCAACACAATAACACAGAAACACAGAAACATATAGTGCAAGTAAATAGTAAATACAAAAAGAAAAATAGTTTAAAAAAGTGAAATAGTGCATACCTGCTGTATTTGTTGTTCATGCAAAGTCACAGCTAATTGTGAAATGTATTGAACGTCTCACAATGATTCCTGTCCTTGTTTTTTGCAGTCCTGCATGGCCTCATTTTGCCTCATTATTTGCAATGGCAATAGTGTTCCATTACATGTTGGTCCTGCCAAATGCAAGAAGTTAAAATCACTTTAATGTTCAACTGAAAAAAAAAGTCAAGAAAGAACCGCACTTTATTTTCAATAGTTGTTTGGCAGCGGCAGCAACAGGCACCGCCAGTGCTTTATACTCGCCTCTGTCAAGCCAAAAAGAATAGAGTAGCCAGTGGAGAAAGAGGCTAAAACTTCCTGTTAGTGAAGCACGTTATATGAGGTGGAAATCCAGGTCTTCAGGGGGTGAGAGTGAAGTGGAAGTGGAATAGAGGGAACATGCATGCACACATATACATGAGGGTAAATCTGAAATAGGAGTTTTATTGCAGAATAATACACTGGACTTTTTCCAAACATTTAAAAAGCACATTGTAGAAGCAATTTTCTACAATATTGTGTTTTCTCTAGGCATTTCAACGTCCTTGAATTATGCATTAAAAAGTATTCTCTCTGAGGCGTCAAACGATATCTGCGTGGCGTTCTTATAAGTTGTTTTATCGTCCACTTTCTCTCATTATAATCCTATTCTTTTCGCCCCCTTAGGCCTAAAGCATGTTGGGAGTTGTGTTTCATGCCGCTGGTGGCTGGTGTTCATTTTGTGGCAGCCTATTGATTTTACTCCGTGATAACCGACTCACAAGGTGACTAAAGCCGGGGGATTTAGTGCGCATGTGTGTTTTATACTTGAGGTTGTTCGCTGGAGTGTGCACGCACATATGGAACATAATCTGGCAGGATAACACGGTGTATTAAAGAGGATCCAGACAGACGACCACCCGCTGTGTGAGTAGAAACCTGAGAAAGTCGTATGAGATCTACAGTGGAGTTTCCCAAAAAAAGAAAATGGCTGTCTTCACACTGCAGCTGAAAATGTCTCAATGCTCTGTATCAAGTTATAAATCACTTTTTGTGAAGATCTTATAACAGACGTCTATATCATCAGAAAGAAAAGCATTAATGTTTTATTTTATTTTTATGAGGTATTTGTCGTTGTGTTTGATTCTAACTTATAACTGCAAGCCCTATGTTCAATCTCCTTTTAGCTCTGCTTTGGTCTCCACCAATTCCAGATTGAAATATTTGGGACCTTTGCTGCTAATGTCACCGTGTGCTGATGTCCAGGCTACATTCATTCATTTCTTGGTCTTCTGGTGATTGGTAGGCAATTAAACGTCTATTTATGCCAGGGGTGTCAAACTCAATTTCATCGCGGGCCACATTCGCATAAAGGTTGCACTCAAAGGGCCGGTTGTAACAATATAAATATATAATATATATATAAAATAATGTGTTATATGACATTATTGCCTCTGAATTCGATTATTATTGGATAGGGTAATAACTTAGTAATTAACTACGTCTGAAAACAGATGTCCGGGGCAAATAATTGCAAGTCTCTTCAGTGCGTATGTCAAAAAACGAGATGCATTGTGGGACATGTAGTTTATGGGCAACCTTCTTCTGTAAATCGGCATGTAACCGTATAATAAACGTATTATATTCTTTGCACGCTCTTGCGGGGCCGCATGAAATGAAGTCGCGGGCCGGATTTGGCCCCCGGGCCTTGAGTTTGACACCCCTGCTTTAGGCTATGAATCAAGCAGACTTGGAGAGACAACATTCATCTGTTGTTCTTCTGCTGCAAGTCTTTCACTTTTTTGATGATGTAGATCAAGGTCGATAGTACAGCTGCGTATGGGACATGGGTAATAAGAGCACTCACATTAAACCGAAACAATAAAGTTGCAGGATAAACCCGAGAAATGTTCAGAAAGATGAAACATTGGGCTTTAAAACTGCAGAGATGGATTCTAATTCTCTCTGGGTCTCTACTTTCATTTAACCCTTTCATATAAAACAGTCTTTAGACCCATTGCTTGTACAACATATGAATTAGTGCAGGTTTAAAGTCTTGAGTTACCTATTTGTTTCTATGGATAATAACGGCAAACGAAGTCAGATTAACCTGGATATCACCTCCATGTCAAATAAAGTTCACCATAAATATAAAGCGCTTTTATGGACTAATTTGTCACACAAGGGGCACACAGTACATGTGCACTAATGACTCCCTCCCGCCATGGTTGGTTGACACAGCAGCCCTTTAAAACACCAACTCAAAACCTCACAATTACCTTCCAGTCACTCGGAAATTATTGCCATATCATGTTCACTATCTGCCTCTGCTAGTATGAGTCAAAAGATGATGTTTATTTTCATCCCAGACTTGGCGCGGGGAGTCAGCGCTGACACGTTGTAAACACGCAGATTGGATGTTGGATTAAACGGTGTCACTGAAACTGGAGCTCTGCGTAATGATAGGTAATCACTGCGTTAACATAGTTACATGATTCACAGTGGAAGATGGCGATGAAAGCCAGAGCCAAGCGGAGACAACATACACCAAATATAGTCAAATGCACCAAGCAACCATCTTATACGTCCACCTTAATGGATGGAAGAAATGCGTTGGGTTTGTTCGACCTTCAACCTCTCCAATGATCCGTTCCTTCAGTAATGGGCCTCCTCTTCCAGTAAACTCTCTCCTTTTCCTTCCCGTAACCTTGTGTATACACGGTCTTCAAACCACAGAACGGCACGTGACGGAAACTGATGTGAAAATTGAAGATGGAGTGACTAGTCATTTATTAGCTGGGAAAAAATACATCCTTGCTCTTAAAATACAATGGTTAGAAATGCTGAACATGTTGAATCGATTATCACCAACTGTACTTCTGCCATAGAAAGGAAACCATATTTCTGCCTTTACTTTGTGTTCATTCTGGGAAAGCAATAGAAACTAGTCAGGATTTATCTCACTGGCATACCTGAAAAGCAGAGGTGGGAAGTAGTGGAGTACAAATACTTTGTTACTTTACTTAAGTACATTGTTCTGGTATCAGTACTTTACTCCACTACTTATTTTTCTGCCGACTTTTTACTTTGACTTCTTACATTTTGTACACAAATACCTGTACTTTCTACTTCTTACATGTTGAACCCAAATACCTGTACTTTCTACTTCTTACATGTTGAACTCAAATACCTGTACTTTCTACTTCTCACATGTTGAACTCAAATACCTGTACTTTCTACTTCTTACATGTTGAACACAAATACCTGTACTTTCTACTTCTTACATGTTGAACTCAAATACCTGTACTTTCTACTTCTTACATGTTGAACCCAAATACCTGTACTTTCTACTTCTCACATGTTGAACACAAATACCTGTACTTTCTACTTCTCACATGTTGAACCCAAATACCTGTACTTTCTACTTCTCACATGTTGAACACAAATACCTGTACTTTCTACTTCTTACATGTTGAACACAAATACCTGTACTTTGTACTTCTTACATGTTGAACTCAAATACCTGTACTTTCTACTTCTTACATGTTGAACCCAAATACCTGTACTTTCTACTTCTCACATGTTGAACCCAAATACCTGTACTTTCTACTTCTTACATGTTGAACACAAATACCTGTACTTTCTACTTCTTACATGTTGAACACAAATACCTGTACTTTGTACTTCTTACATGTTGAACTCAAATACCTGTACTTTCTACTTCTTACATGTTGAACCCAAATACCTGTACTTTCTACTTCTCACATGTTGAACACAAATACCTGTACTTTCTACTTCTCACATGTTGAACCCAAATACCTGTACTTTCTACTTCTCACATGTTGAACACAAATACCTGTACTTTCTACTTCTCACATGTTGAACCCAAATACCTGTACTTTCTACTTCTCACATGTTGAACACAAATACCTGTACTTTCTACTTCTTACATGTTGAACTCAAATACCTGTACTTTCTACTTCTTACATGTTGAACTCAAATACCTGTACTTTCTACTTCTTACATGTTGAACCCAAATACCTGTACTTTCTACTTCTTACATGTTGAACCCAAATACCTGTACTTTCTACTTCTTACATGTTGAACTCAAATACCTGTACTTTCTACTTCTTACATGTTGAACCCAAATACCTGTACTTTGTACTTCTTACATGTTGAACAGAAATACCTGTACTTTCTACTTCTTACATGTTGAACTCAAATACCTGTACTTTCTACTTCTTACATGTTGAACTCAAATACCTGTACTTTATACTTCTTACATGTTGAACTCAAATACCTGTACTTTCTACTTCTTACATGTTGAACTCAAGTACCTGTACTTTCTACTTCTTACATGTTAAACTCAAATACCTGTACTTTCTACTTCTTACATGTTGAACTCAAATACCTGTACTTTCTACTTCTTACATGTTAAACTCAAATACCTGTACTTTGTACTTCTTACATTTTGAACACAAATACCTGTACTTTCTACTTCTTACATGTTGAACACAAATACCTGTACTTTCTACTTCTTACATGTTGAACTCAAATACCTGTACTTTCTACTTCTTACATGTTGAACTCAAATACCTGTACTTTCTACTTCTTACATGTTGAACACAAATACCTGTACTTTCTACTTCTCTCATGTTGAACCCAAATACCTGTACTTTCTACTTCTTACATGTTAAACTCAAATACCTGTACTTTCTACTTCTTACATGTTGAACACAAATACCTGTACTTTCTACTTCTTACATGTTGAACTCAAATACCTGTACTTTATACTTCTTACATGTTGAACTCAAATACCTGTACTTTCTACTTCTTACATGTTGAACCCAAATACCTGTACTTTCTACTTCTTACATGTTGAACTCAAATACCTGTACTTTCTACTTCTTACATGTTGAACACAAATACCTGTACTTTCTACTTCTCACATGTTGAACTCAAATACCTGTACTTTCTACTTCTTACATGTTGAACTCAAATACCTGTACTTTCTACTTCTTACATGTTGAACTCAAATACCTGTACTTTCTACTTCTCACATGTTGAACTCAAATACCTGTACTTTCTACTTCTTACATGTTGAACACAAATACCTGTACTTTCTACTTCTTACATGTTGAACACAAATACTTGTACTTTCTACTTCTCACATTTTCCAAACAGCTGGTTCCTTTAGTCTGAATGTGTTTTTGATGCGTGATCATTATTCTTTAGAGTCATTGCCTATTGATTTGAACACGATCCGTGTATCCATCATTTCCTGGTCTTCTTCCAGAGTATTTTTAAACACGAGTATCTGTACTTCTACTTGAGTAAAGGATGTGTGTACTCAGCTGAAAAGTGCAAAAACAACCCCAAATCCTGTCATTTTCCAATCTTTCGTGGTATAAATACTCATGAGCGGGCCGCGGTGTGACCTCGATGGCCGGGTTGTTAGAACGCAGCGATGTGATTGGCTCCTGCAGGATCTCCAGGGAGGGCTGTAACAGTGCAGAATAACAATGGGGCCAACGATGCTGTGTTTAGTCTGCGTCTGCGGGGGCTTACAGCAGATTTTTGCACTTTGAAACGAGACCCCGGCTTTCTACCAAAGACTTTAAGACTCTCTTGCAGCTAGCTTATTACATCTGAGTTTACTTTTCATCTGTGTCCAAAGCACACACAAACATCATCACACCCAGACCTAAACCAGAAGCATGAGTTGATAATATTCACCGCTATAATCTCTTGGTGCCGCTCTTTTTAGGGACTGTGTAACAAAATACTGGGATTAGCTTTTTTACAAGTAAGACTGCAACTATTAATATTCACTCTCCTTTGGTTTAGGAACACCAAATACCTCACCCACATTATAGGACGACCCACGTGATCCAATATAATTGATCACAATAATCACTTCAATCAGTTTGGGCCGACAATTACACGTTTTGAATGGAAACACCAATGCTTATGTGGGGTAAAAACAAATAAGGGTACATTTTCTGCTACAAGCATAACACACTCTAATCCAACAAGATTATGGGTGTTCAATCTGAATTAGTTGGTAATATTCGGGACAACTTTTGACACGGAAGAAGAATTAGAAAAGTTGTCCATTTATTACTTTTGAAAGCAAAACAAAAACTCTCGAATCAAAATAACAATTACGCTCTACGCTCTCTCTTGACATTATGAATACATTACATTTTGGTCCAGATACGAATCAAAGGACACATTTACAAATTAGATATTAACATTTTGTACCTTTGCGATAAGGAATAGCCTCGGTGGAGGTCTGCCTTTCAAGCTTTGATATAATATTTGTTGTTTGTTTTTCTTGGAATAAAACAATATCTAAATGAGAAAAAGTAAAAATGGTGCTTCCCTGCTTTCCCAGAAAATATTGAGTACCCTCCTGTTAGCCAAAACTCAAAATGTCGCCCCCCCTTTTTTGACCTCGTTCACTTTCCTCCATCATTTTGATACGGTCCCTTAAATTACCCTGAGAAGGTGTTACGTAGCGAGGCAGGTATGTAGTCTAGTTTAGAACTGGCTTTTATTATTAGCCTGTCAGACCACACACACACACACACACACACACACACACACACACACACACACACACACACACACACACACACACACACACACACACACACACACACACACACACACACACACACACACACACACACACACACACACACACACACACACACACACACACACACACACACACACACACACACAGTCTTTAATACTTGTCTCTGTCAGACATCTTCTGGTTCCTGCGGCTTCCCAGAAGGAGCCTTGTCTAAATAAATGTCAACTTGCGAGCAGGCTTTTAAAAAACCCACAGTGGTGAACAGAGGGAGAATCCGGCTTGTCAATCACATCACGCATCCGCCTGCTCCGGGGTTTACGAGAGACGACTCTGGTGGGCTTTCCCCCCCGCTCCGTCCTCCTGCCATAACGATGGGGAGGCATGTGGAAGTCCAAAACACACAAATGATCAGGTGCTGAGCATTTACAGCGCTCCAACCGGTCTCGCTGGGTTCAAGCCAAACCTCCCTTTTTGTATTTTTTTTTATTTTTGTTAGACAGTGCTCAGTGATTGGCTGGTTATTTTTAAAGTATGGGGAGTTAAGGCTTCTGTCTGACTTGTGGTGGAAAGTAAAAAACCAAAACGTAATGTTACCCCATTGCTCAAGTGAGGTGAAGAGGGATGCTAATTGTCAGTCGGCTGATGCCTTATTAAATCAGCAATAATGGCTGTGTCACTTTAACTGTTTTGGTTTTCATTGCATGTTTGTTATCTTGTCTATAGAATCATTTATTATCACTGTCCCTTTTTAAAATAAGAGACAGTGAGCTTTTTAAAACTGAAAAATGTGGATCAATACTAGTTTAGTTAGACCGTAATATTTTGACCTCAGTTCTGGGAGATTTTCCTGTTATACGATTATTTTTGCTGAATTTCCCAACATTTAACTTATATATTACAACTTGTTGAACGACATGTCATATGAAGGTGTTCGGGATATGTTTACATGTAAAAAACCATTGGTTTTGGTATTTTCATTTCATGTAAGGGTTAAAAAATGATTGATGCTGTTTAGTGCAAGATTGAGATTTAACATTAAAAAGTAAGATTTAGGTTTATTCATATATCAATATAGTTTTATTACATCTAACATGTTGTTTTTACAGGACACTTTTTATATTTGTAGGCAGAGATGGGGTCGTTACTCAAAAAAAGTAATATATTATATATTACGCCCCTCCCTACAGGCAGATCACGCAGACTGCGGAGGGTAGGCTACTTCATTTCGCGGAGGGAGCGGCCCTGTTTACATGCTCACTCTGGGTTCGGGGGTCCTTAGCTATTAGCTCCACGTTAGCATGTTGTCTTTGCAGGTGCGTGTTGAGGTTTGACGTTGTGTTTGCAGCAGTGGATAAAAGCTTCTGGCCTGGACACAGTTTGCACCTCACCGTCACATT